>NC_081557.1:99935096-100101579 GCF_022355385.1 Mustela nigripes
GAGCACTGGGTGTGGTGCAAAAATAATGAATACCGTTACGCTGAAAATAAATAAAAAATAAATTTAAAAAAAGGAATCTAAATTTCTGACAAGAAAAAATGGTCAACTGAATTATGATATATATGTTTAAGTGGAATATTATGAAGCCATCAAGAAGGACAATTATCAATACAAATAGCTTAATAAAAAATGCTTATAACTGCTGAATGAGGTATAAAAAAGTATTTGAACACTGACGCTGATTATAATGGGAAAAGGTTAAGAGTGATGGCTGTATGGGTCTTCTCACTCTCCTGCTTTCTGTTTTCCAAATAATCCACCACATAGATCTGTTTCTTTTGTAAATAGTTTAAATTCCTCCCATGAAGAAGAAAACAGTAAAATTCAATTAATAATTAGAGCAATCTAAACTACACAGAAGGGAACACACCTAACAGACTACATCACGGAAAATAAAATGAGCATAAAGTTGGTATGTACAAGGCCTTCTACAATGCCCAATCCACGCAGAGAAGTGAAAGCCCCAAGCAGTAAACGCGTATTTACCGAAGGCGCTCTGGCTGTCTCCAGACACAGCCGCATCACTAGTGCCGCCGGCAGGGGCGTCAGTGAACAGATTCATGGACGACTGGTCCTCCACCTCCATCAGATTCTCATCAGGATCGTCCTCCATGGATTCTACTTCTCCCAAGTCTAGGGGCTTTCTGATCAAGGACGCCTTCAAAGAAGGAAAAGAAAGATGTTCAATTGGCTTCTTTCAAAAGTATGACGTAGTTAAAATTCATCTATTCAAACAATTCAGATTCAGGTGTATGAACACTGCAGTATTTCTATTAAGTGCCCAACAATGAAAAACGGATAAACTGTAATATGTCTATAATAATACTATACAAACTTTTAAGATAATTTTTTAAAGTTTTATGTAAGAGAGAGAAAGGGAGAAGGACAGAGTACGCTCGAGCAGGGGAGAGGCAGGGAGAGGATGCCCCAGCAGACTCCCTGCCGGGCGTGCCAGGAACGTGCAATCATAACCTGAGTCAAAACCAAGAGTTGGCTGCTTAACCAACTGAGCCACCTAGGAGCTCCCAAATAATTTCCTATATTAAGGATTTTAATTCCCCAAATTAATGAGCATATGGGGAGAAGAATAAATTGGTATGACTATTTTGGAGGAAAGTGACAATATCCATCAAAAAGTAAAATTCAGGGCGCCTGGGTGGCTCAGTGGGTTAAGCCGCTGCCTTCGGCTCAGGTCATGATCTCAGGGTCCTGGGATCGAGTCCCGCATCGGGCTCTCTGCTCAGCAGGGAGCCTGTTTCCTCCTCTCTCTCTCTCTGCCTGCCTCTCTGCCTACTTGTGATCTCTCTCTGTCAAATAAATAAATAAAATCTTTAAAAAAAAAAAGTAAAATTCACATTCCTTTTGAACAAAAAATTCCACTGCTAGAATTTATTCTATACCCCTCATATGCACAAATACAAATCGACAAAAGTACTAGAATCTTTACTACAAAAACTCTAACAATAACAGAAAAATAGAAACCACTTCCAATCTTAAGGTCAGATAGGCTAAAAATACAAATATACTATTCCCAATAATGAAATACAAAGCTACTATTAAAAAAAGGTAAAGACAATGGTAGCATACAGCAACATGGAAAAATGACCAAGATTTATTATTAAGTGAAAAGAACCAAGTTACAGAATATTTTTTTAATTTAACATATATTTTAAGTATCTACTGCATGTGCCAGGCACTGTTCCATACAAAAAAGTACGTGTAGCTTAAATCTATTTGTATAGGAAAAAAAAAATACCATGATAAAATTATGTTGCTTATCTGGTAAAATTGTTTTTATTTTTATTTTTATTTTTATCAGAAGAGCACAAGAGAGTGTACAAGCTGGGGTGCAGGGGGTGCTGGGGAGGAGCAGAGAGAGAGAGACAATCTTAAGCAGGTGCCACACGGAGAACAGAGCCCGACACTAGGTTCCATCTCACAATGCTGACATCATGAACTGAGCTGGAACCAAGAGTCAGATGCTCAATGATTAAGCCACCCAGGGGTCCCTTTTGTTTTTATTTTTAAGGACAGATGATTATTTTGAATTTTGCTACCGTGTTAGACAGAAGTAAGTATGAGCCTGGATGATTAGTTTCTAATCGTTCAACCTATTTTCATTACTGAGAAATTAAAAGCTGAGCGGTATGCAATGCACCGACCTTAAGAAGCAAACAGTATGTTCCTCCCTAAAGCCAAGTTAACTTTAATTTCCATATTTTAAAAAATATACAAGATGCCACATTTTGTGAGATGCATCCCTACTGAAGAGAGGTACCTATGAAAAAAATCTCAGAATCAAGGAAATAGGGTGGTAAAACAAACATACTCACCAAACTTCTACAGATATCTGCAATATCATTCATGAGCTTTGATGTCAACAATCGTAGGAAAAATCTAGATGCAATTTTATTTGGACTGGGCTGTAATTAAGACAAAAAAAACAAAGCAAACAAAACAATAGAAAGTTATCTTTGACAGATAATATTTTCTCTAACTTAAATGAAATATAGATTTTTTTTTTTTACACTGGAAATTCTCTATCTTTAAGAAGCATAAATAAACAGGTTACTATTAGGGTCAACACATAAACTGCATTAACAACACTAACCTCTTTTTTTAAAGTAATAACTATAGTCCATTAAATTGTGTATAAGCATTAAAGTAAAATACCAACTATTGACCTTAAACATTAAGTAATAATGTAAGTTAGAGTTCATTCTTCCATGTCTCTCCTTTCCCATTCACAAAACAAAAAAAACAAAAAAATACACACACAGAAAAATACCTTTTTTTTTTTTAGTTTAAGAAAAAAAAAGAAAAACACATTACAAAATCAAAAGTATATGCTGGTAATACCATTATACAGCCATGCAGTTATCATCAGCTTCCAAAAATGTTTTTTCCAACGATTTACCAACATTCTGGGCTGGTTCAGCTACACCTGAGGCTTGTTCTCAATCAAAATGAAGATTCCACAGAGTAGCACTTTCTACTGAGTGTTACAGAAGACTGTCCGGGCAGAAGAGAGGAATGGCTTCATGGTGCTTGCTAGCCCAGTCATAGTGGTATGCACATCACACAGCCAGCAGTCAACAAGTTTTTATGAAATGAATAATAATGTGGGCAATAAAAGAATCGCCCATGTAGTTGTGCCTAAAAGCGGTAAAATAACCTCCGAAACCTTCTGAAATGCTGAACTTATTCCATGAGAAACTCAGATGACCTGTGCTTCTTTTTTCCTTCAGTTGCTACTTCTATTTAGCACTCACCCTAACTTTCAATCAGTGTATAAACCCAAATCCCAGTTACACCACCAACCAACCCACCAGGTACTACCTCCCAGACTGACCAGTCACATAAGCACATCGTACCTTGGTACAGTTGCACAAGCAACCAGTACAGAGAGTCATCACATTCCTCAGGGAAGCAACCCTAGCTTCCTCGTAGGTCTTATTTTTTAACAGAGTGATACTTTCTCCTGCACACTGCATTAGAGACTATTAAGAAAAGAAGGAAAAACCCAAACTCCAGTTAAAATTACAGTTTTGTGACTGCTTTTCAAAGTTTTACTTAAGAAGTAAAATTAAGTGTTTCTAGAAGTTGTATTTGGTTGGGACGCCTAGGCACCTGAGCCTGCTAATTGTCTGCCTTCAGCTCAGTTCATGATCGAGGTCCTGAGATTGAGTCCTGCATCAGGCTCCTTGCTTAGGACTAAGCAGGCTTACTCCTCAGCCTGCTTCCCCCTCTGCTCCTCCCCTTCCCCCATTCTTTCTTTCTGTCTCTCTGACAAATAAATAAAATCTTAAAAAAAAAAAAAAAGGGTTATATTTGGTTATATAATGTAATTAAAAATCATGGTAGCAATTTTTTTAAATTATCTTACACCCAGTTATCCTTACCAATCATACCACTGACTGAAGAGTACACAAAGATGAAAGTTTCACACTTAGAACCTACCTATATAAAACTCAACAAGGATTGTTTAAAACGATCACGGGGGAAAAAATTTTTTTTGACATTTTATTTATTTATTTATTTGAGAGTGAGAGAGAGAGCATAAGCAGGGAGAGGGATAGAGGAAGAGGGAGAAGCAGACTCCCTGCTGAGCAAGGAGCCCAACTTGCGAGTTGATTCCAAAACCTGGAAATCAAGACCTAAGCCAAAGGCAGATGCCCAACCGACTGAGCCACCCAGGCATCCCACAGGAAAAACTTTTTTAAAAATGCCCATAAAAATCAGTATTTTTGTTAATAAGATTAAATTTAATGTGTATGATTTCAATTATTCTATTCATAGTTGGCTTATAGTAACTGCAAGTGTTAAGGACAGTACCGTTTCTCTCAGGTGGCATAAATAAAAAAGAGTTAACCTATATAAAAATTTTCTTTTTCCAAGCAAGTATACCAGTTCTCCCAGGAATATATTCCTTCAAATTTATCCAAAACTTGACTAGAATAAATTTTCATACCTTGGCTTTCTGGAACAGTTCTGATCTATATGCTTCCTCTTCAGCTACTACTCCCACGTAACAGTAGCATCCAAGAACACCCACCAGAAGACTCGAACACCTGATAAGCGTTTCTGCATTTGCATTCTTATAGTAAAACAAAAAATAAAAAAATACTCATTTCATAAATAATTGAGTAGTGCACGGTTATCATTTGTAAGAAAAAATTTATGTACCTATTAAGAAACAAGTTTAGCTAATGGAGTGAATAGTGGCATGATTCTGATTATCTCTACGAACAAAGAGACCCCTGCAGAGTGGTAACTAGGATTCTCAGGAAAAAGAGAAGTACTTCTTAATGGCCAGGTTAAGTATCTGTCTCCTCCTAAAGTGGCACAGAGGACCACACACATAGACCCTTAACATTTGTTAAGAAAGGAAAGAAGAAAAAAATGGTAGACAGATAAAAGTCAGTAACTCTTAGAACATGGGCAGAAATCAGATTCACATAAAGATATATTCAAATGACATTCTGAACTCTTCTGCAGGATAAGAACCTTGACTTATTCAGCTTTTTAGACTCCAGAAACCAGCACAAATTTTTCCAAGTAGATACCACATAGCCAATTTTATAAAATTATTTACAAATTTCTAACAGCTATACAGAAAAGATGTTCAGACTGCTTTGTTCCTATCCAGTAGGAAATGGCATTTTAGGGGAAAACACAGAAGACTGTGTTACAAAATGGTTACAACTGTGATGTGGGAGAATGCCGGTAACTAAGGATAAGGCATTCTGTCTCTTCTCCGGTTCTCTGGGTCATCATCTTTGACTACTGAATTCACTCCACTGAGTAACTTGCAGATTTTATTTTAGTCAACAAATATTTAATCATTTACCATATTATAAGGCTTTGTGGAAGACACAAAGATTAATAAAAATATATATGCCCCTCAACGAGTTTGAGACATTTGAGACATTTGTGTGTAAAACATACAAATAACCACAGTACAAGGAAGCTGTTAAGTCTCACTTTAAAAAGAAATAAGTACTATGAAATTAAGTACTATGAAAATTAAAAGATCAATTACCATGGCTTAGATTATCTAAGAATGGTTTTAGCAGGATTTTGACACATGGATGAATTGAACAGACAGAAATAAGCAGATTTTAAAAAAAAGAAGAAATAAGCAGAAAGACATTAACTTCATGTCAAAAGAGAGTTTTGGCAAGAGAACAGCACACACAAAGAGAATTTGTGATCTTAAGAAGGCAAAGGAAATGATTTATGAGAAATTACTAGTTCCTCTAGAGGAACCTGCCAGTTCCTCTATTACATTTTATTACCCACTTCTTCAAGTGTTACCCAAATCTATCAGAGCAGTTTAAATGATGTCCTTTCCTGTCATTCTAACACCTCCCTCCTCTGTATGTAGATGTTCTTTCTCATCATCGCCTCCCTATGCTCAAAACCATTATTACTCTCCACTAACGTACACAAGGAATCCTATTCATTCAATGTCTACTAGAATTCCCGGTACCAAAGAAATACAAATTATTCTTCTTGGGTTTTCCTTCTTTCACGCTCAGTTTTCCCTATTCGTACACATTTGTATACATTGTCACTTTGTTTTTTTAATCAAACCTCTCGTCATCCTTAGGGCCCTTCCCGCCCATTTCTCCTCCTAACCGTCCACCAAAGTTGAGCCAAAGACAGGCCTTAGTTCTTCGGAAGGTCTCACCTCAGGCGAGTAGTTATTTAAAAGCTGTTCTGATAATCCCAGGAGATAGCGATCCAGTGACTCCTTGAGGTTTTGGTGGACAGAAAAGCCTACGGTGGCCTGGTGCTTTTCTACAGCACATTCTTTCACAATGGTTAAAAAATCCATCTTGTCAAAAGTTGTTTGGAGAAACAATTCTTCAACTTCTGAGAATGAAGGCTCTTCTTGAACTTTTTGGTGTTGTTCACTTCAAAAAAGTAAGATCTTAAATTTATTACTGAATGACCAACTGCTTCACCTCCATACAGCACCAATATGTTACAAACGAACATGTTAATTTTGTGCCTCTGTTATTCACACACTGCTTATACAGAGTTCATGGATTATCCTTTTAAATGCTTCTCTTCCTGGAATTGATACCTACCTGCACCAAATTTCATTATGCGGTAGCAAATTTTATTAATAGATGGATGAAAATATACAGGTCACAATCTCCAGGCAAATTCATCAAGTATTAAGAAAGAAAACATTAATAATACCAAGCATAAACACTAAGATAAACATTATCTGAAAATATTTTCCTTTTTGCCTGTTGATTTCTCCGAAATGAAGGAGTTTTTCATCCTCTCCCCTCTCCAGGGAGATTAGGAATCTTCATGCCAGTGAGTCATTTTCAACCACAACGATAAACACAAGCCTCTTGAATCAATCAACTAAAATGAGATCTTTAGATTTATTTTTACTTTTCCTATCCTCCATTAACCATTAGTTTTAGAGTTAACAGATTTTACTGGACATACAAAAATGGATCACATCTTTAAAGAATTCATTGCTAAACTTCCATCACCATCATACCTTCCAATGGCAAATGTCACAAGCTCTGCTACAGAGAATGAAAAGACCGTCAACTGGATCAAAAATCACAGCTACAGGTTATTGTCACTGAATTAAAAAAAAGCTTTTCCCTAATAGGCTAATAGTTATGATGTTTTTTAAAACTGATCAACTTAGGGGCGGCTCAGTTAAGTGTCTGCTTTCAGCTCAGGTCATGATCCCAGGGTCCTGGGCTCAAGCCCTACATCAGGCTCCCTGCTCAGCAGGAAGCCTACTTCTCCCTCTCCCACTCCCCCTGCTTGTGTTCCCTCTCTCATTCTCTCTGTCAAATAAATAAATAAAACCTTTAAGAAAATAAAAAATAAATTGATCAACTTATTTCCCAATTTTTGAGATGTAGCTACTGCTCTGCTGAAATTATTACCTTTGTAATTAAAGCCGTAACTTAAAACAACACAGAACTCTATTAGGTAACATACCATTCTGGCACTCTTTGGAGAAAATTCATTGCAGCTTTACAGTTTTTCACAGTGAGACTCACAAGAATTTTCTCTACTGCAAAATGAGGAAAATTACTACAAAGAAAAAAAAAAATCTTCACTTAGAAGACCAAAAGCCATGTAAAGCATTCTTCAAACCTACACATCATGTCTGGCTGTAATCCTGACCTCTAAAACCTGGATCCAAAATTAAAATTTCTTTCACCTGTACTGAATTATTTAACATCTAAAACAAGAATTAAGAAGCAGACACTTTATGTCACTACTACTTTCAATACTTTCTGGCAGCAGGCTTGTCCAATTTTTAAAAATCATTTCTAAAATAAGTAAGTTAGAAATTAAAGCAAAAGCACTAGGATCCGGGGCGCCTGGCTGGCTCAGTGGTTGAGCATCTGCCTTCGGCTCGGGTCGTGACCCCAGGGTCCTGAGATCAAGCTCTGCATCGGGCCCCCTGCTCAGAGGGAAGCCTGCTTCTCACTCTCTTACTCCCCCTCTTGTATTCCCTCTCTCACTGTCACACTGCCGAATAAATAAATAAATAAATAAACAATCTTTAAAAAAAAAAAAGAAAGAAAGAAAGAAAAGAAAAGCACTAGGATCCAAAGGTCTGTCCTATGTCCTTCAGTCCCGCCTACCAGCTGTGGAAAGGTTACAAAGACCAGCTGCTCCCCCCTCCTGGTGTTTAAGCCTCATTCTGTTTGTCTCCAGAGTCCTCCCCCCATTAACTGAACACCTGTCACCGAGAATATACTCTCATCATGATTCCAGGATACGTCTGCATCAGAGATATGTTCAAACAAAACCAGTCACAGAAAATCACAAGGAACACAGAAGTGCTCAAAGAATTGGAATTCCTATTATCCAGGCACATCCCCCTTACTCTCACCGTCTCAGCAGAGATAAGAACAAAGTAAAAGAACAGAAACGAGATCCGAGCAGAGACGCAGAACGGCGTGAAAACAAAGGTCCTGTTAGCATCTGGGGTGAGCTCTGAGAAAGAACAAGCCACCTCCATTCAGAAAATGGCGAGTACGTAGGACACAAAGAGCGGCCGCACGCTAATGAGCTCGTTACCTGTGAAGAACCGGTGGCAGCTCTGTCCTGTCTTCCAAGTCATCCTCTAACTGATAGAGTAAGAGCCATCTCATTATCAGTTCCTTTAAAGAACAACTTCTATTTACTTCACATATACTCTGCTCCACTCCCGTTTTTACAGTTTCTGGAACCCCACAGATGGCCATCGCCAGAGTCAGGCAGCAGACTGCAGGACTACAACAAAGCAAAGGACGGCTACTGTTAAAAATCAGCTCTTTTCTTTTCCCAATCCTAGAAGGTCTTTATATTCTCTAACACAGCCGCTGTGAGTCGACGATTTGCCATAGGTGGCATCATGAGAATAACCAAAAGTAGACTGTGAAGTAGAGTGTGAAGAAGACTGACAACGTGTTTGACACCCTTGAGGGACAGAGCGGGAGAGTCAAGAAGGGGAGAGAATCACTGCAGGAGGAGACTCGTCCATGTTATTCCGGCAGGAAAACCAGCAATGCATCCATTTTAAGCGTTACCAGTTCACTTCCAACTTTAAGCGTTACCAGCTTCCTCAAGGACAACTTGAATCTCCAGGGCATCCAAAGTCTCTCCGTGAGTAAAACTTTCAGCCTGAGGCTTCCGCTCTTTTGCGTGAGTTTTCAAGATATGCTTCCTGACTTCCTACGAGTCCCTTAGAAGGATTCGAACATCTTGTTCTATAGCAGATTGAGTTTCTGGATTCAGTGTCCCTGTGTCACTGCAGGTCCTAACTCCAAGCTCTGAACTCATTCCAAATTTGTTAACCATCCTCTTTGCTAAAAAATAAGCTCTTTTAGGTAGAAAGATCTTGTCTACCGTATTTACCATCGAGCTGCTACTAACGCTTAAGATGATGCCCAACACATCTAAGTGCAGAGGGAATGTCTACTGACTGAATGAACACAAAAAATTGTGAGAAGTCTGATTACATTTGAGAAGAACTATCTCTTATTATAACTGTCTGTTGCACTACTAAAAAAAATTTATGGATATTGAATAGTATGTACTTAATATGCAATTAAAGATAAAAGAAATTTAAACACCTAATTCTTTAAAATTGGTCTTAATGAACTCTCTACACTTGAAACTACATTTACATTTATTTACTTATTAAAAACTCCTTGGACAAACAACAAAAACATCTCAAATCAAATATATCATATTGCTAACTCAAGTTACAAACTTTAAAACTGGAAGGAGAAAAGTATTTATGTCTATACATACATCTCTTACAAATACATAGTCAACTTACTGTGACGGTCTGCAGGCTGACCCAGTAAATAACTTCCAGAATTCTCTATCAACCTCAATTAAACTGCCTTGAATTATAGCTCCAAGTAAACCAAAGTTTTCAGCTTGTATCTGCTCAGAACTTATACCACGAAAGGTAAGAGACCAAATTTTAATCCAGAATTTCAACAAATCTGACTTCTGCGAGCCTTCCAGGTTTGATTTCTTGCCTTGACACAATGCAACTTCCGTAAGGCATCGTAACACATATGGTGTGCGCTCCCCGTGTCGATGTTGAGGTAGAAGCTGGTACAGTATCATCAGTAATGGTGACAGCTCATAGTTAGGTAAACTTGAAGGATATTTTGATATTAATTGGGTTGTAATCTGTAACCTAGATAAAATAAGAGGATAATTGAAATTAAAATTATTCAATTCCATGAACAAACTAAACGAAAACAAACATATGGACACAGCACTCTTAATAATATCCTAGAGTATCGCCATCATTATTTTCCATACTGCTCTCAAAATACACTGGCTTTGAACATTTCTTCGTCCCTGCTTCCTAGAGTGTCAGGAAGAATGATAATTCTCTGGCTAAGCAGGTGAGTTGTCTTACGTCCCTTATATAAAAACTTTGAGGAATAACGAACTTAGGGGCACGTGGCTGGCTAGGTTGGTAGAGCATGTGACTCCTGATCTCAGAATCATGAGTTCAAGCCCCATACTGGGCATGGAGCCTACTTAAAAACAAGACTAAAGTAAATTAGATTTTTCTACTTGAAGTTGTCATTTCCATCCTTGCTCTTCAGCCACCAGTAAGATTGCTCCAAATCAAGAAAACAGACAAAAAACCAAACAACTGCTTTTCCTAGACATTCAGTTAATTCAGTAAATATCTGCTATGAGTTTTCTAGAATGTGAACTACTCCCGAAGAGGAGCTTTCCCTTATTCATCCGTGAATGCCTACCTAATGCTTGGCACACAGCACGTATTCAGTAACTAACCCCGGACTAAGTGGAAAAATTGGAAGACTCTGAAACAGGGATCCCTCCACCACGTAAAAGAAACACGAACTTAGGGCACCGGGGTGGCTCAGTGGGTCAAGCCGCTGCCTTCGGCTCAGGTCATGATCTCAGGGTCCTGGGATTGAGCCCCACATCGGGCTCTCTGCTCAGCAGGGAGCCTGCTTCCTCCTCTCTCTCTCTCTCTCTGCCTGCCTCTCTGCCTACTGTGATCTCTGTCAAATAAATAAATAAAACCTTAAAAAAAAAAAAAAAGAAACATGAACTTACGCAACAAGTATCTAAATCAAGATGCTTCCCCCTCACGACTCAGTTTATTTAAATATGACATCACCACGGTAAAAATCAAGGCATAGATCACACGAGTTTGACTGTCATCTACAAACTTCGGACTGTCCCTGGACAAGCTGCTTAGCCTTTCCCTGTTTTGTTTTCCTTTTGGTAAACCAAACAGGCTGAGCTGGACATTTTCTAAAGATTCCTACCAGACCTAATATTGTGTGATATCATAGAACTCCACAATTCATTTAATCATTTGAATAACTGTGTATGCTATACACAGTAAATTCTTTAAAAAGGCAACCTTTTACTATGGCACAAGGTCCAAATTATTCTGTGACCTCTGAATGCCATCTTCAATTTCTTCATGCTAAAATCTCTGTGTGGAGACACACAGCTCAGCGCATTCCACGCCTGCTGGGCAGCCGTCCTCCCGTCTTCCCTGCGAAGGCGAGCTGCTTCGGTGAGGCGGCCCTCAGGCCCAGGCTCCAGCACGAGCCTCTGTGGTTGATCACCAGAGGTCCTGGCAAGCACCTTCCCCTTCACCAGGGACTGGTTTCAACTGGACAATGGACCTAGTTATGGCCAGGCCGTTCTACTGCAGGGCTTATGAGAAAAGCTAAATGAGACTAAAATGACACTGGAAGAGAAAACAGTAACATTTTACCAAGGCACAAGATCAAAATCACTCTGTGACTTCTGAAGATGATCTTTTATTACTTCCCAGCCTAATTCTATTTTCTTCTTTTTGCAAGGCGCACTGTAATCATTACATTCTCTTTGGGTGGTAGTATAAGACTGAGAAATCTCCAGAGATCTAGTATCTTCATTAAAAATCTGTAAGATAACAAAAAGAAAATCTTTTTTCTTTATATACAGATTCTGTTTTCTAATACTTTGAAGGAAAAAAATTCCTCCTCAAATGAAGTCACAGGGAAGTCACAGAGCAAGAGTAATAAGTTAAAGAAATACATACACGTAACACAGTAACACATATTTTGCGTGATTGTAGTAGCTCTCTCGAAAACAGATATTACCAAGTAAGTTATTAGTTCTATTGCCCAGAAACATTTGTACCAAGACATCTAAAAGTAAAGCAAAAATCTGTTTTCAATGGGATTAAATTTAAAATTTCTTTTGATTTTTAAAAAAAAAAAAAAGGATTTGGGGATGCCTGGGTGGCTCAGTCCATTAAGCATCTGCCTTCGGGTAAGGTCATGATCCCAGGGTCCTGGGACGGAGTCCTGCATCAGGATCTTTGCTCAGTGAGGAGTCTGCTTCTCCCTCTGCCCCCTGCTCCCCCTGCTATGTGCGCACCTGCTCTCTCTCTCTCGGACAAATAAGTAAAATCTTAAATTTAAAAAAGCATGAAAAAAAAGTTCATCACTAGTTTTCATTACGTTCTTATGTGCAAAATAATTATTCAATCAGAACAGCAATTCCAAATTCGGAGTTTTGAAAGGAATAGTTACATATACAAAGTAATTTTACAAGGCTTTTTATCAGAACACACATTTTAAAAACCCAGTAAAAGGGAAACTAATAGAAAACTTCAAAATGTGACAAGACCTACTGTACCTGGTGACAAATATCTGCCATTAACTCAATCAAGTTTTCCTTGACAGCAGCATTACGAGAGCCTGAAGAATACTTCCCTCTGCTTCCTATATGATTTATCTCGTTAATTAGCAGATCATATAAGTTATATAGGATACTTCTCCATTTACTTGATTCATAAGCACCTGGAATTCAAAAAATTAAAAATACAGTTTACGTCTACACTCCATTTGCACTACCAACTCCCACAGAACCATTCAGCTGTTAAGGTGGAAACTGGTCCAGCCATCCATTCTGTACTCGGGCCTCTTCAGACAATATCCTGGCAGGCCCGACTTTGTACCACTGTCTGGCTCACACTCAGCTATTTGTTGTAAAATTCTTCTATACTCTGATCTAACTTTCTCTATTCAGCTCCATCAAAATCCCAATCAAAACCTAATTTCTTCTCTCCCCTGAGACAAATACAATATGTCCCATCATTTGTATGAGGAGGAAGTTCTCTGTTTATCATTAAGAGAAAAACATTCTTAGTTCCTTTAGTGTACAAATGACATGTTGCCCAGACTTCTCCTCATTCTAGTTGTCTGTACCTAAACACACTCCAGTACCCTGTCCCTCTTGAAATGGCGACTCTACGAAATCTGGTGGACAGGATACGCCCACTGTGATCGGACCAGTGTAGGTAACAAAGGAGCTATTACTTCCCACACAAACCATAACATCTATTAGTATAGCCTAAAACCACATGAGTGTTTCTGGCAGACTTCATCATCCTACCAACTTCCAATTCATCCTAAATACACAGTGAACCAAAACCCTAAACACAGTGTCATCTCCTGGATAAGTCTCATCTTTATCCTGTGTGAAAGAGGAAACCCTAAGAAAATCCACCATTCTTTGACTTAACAGTGGTTTCATGGGCTACAAATACATCTAACTTCACATTGGTAAAGAGCCCATTAAACATAGACAGTGACTTTGGGGGAAAAAAAAAATTGGCTCTCACAGTTTTCCACCATTTTAGCTATTTCTCAATGGAGTTTGATTTCCTAACAAGGGCCTTACACTGGCCATGATGAATCTGTCCAAAGGCTAGTGCAGGCACAAAGGTAAACAGAGTAAGAGCCTGAGGGAACCCACGCAGTTCCAGTTCGACCCAATAAAATTCCTGTCACTGAGTGAAGCTACACCATCTAAGATTTTTTAAAGATTATTTTTAATTGAGGTATAACTGACATACAACATTAATTTTGGAGGTACAACATAATTATTTGGTATCTGTACACACTGCGAAATGACCACAATGCCTTACATAGTTAATATACCGTACGTAGTTACAAAAAAAGTTTTTTCTTTGTGATGAGTACTTTTAAGATCTACTCTCTCAACCACTTTCAAATATGCACTATCTGTTATCAAGCAACACTCTCTTGGTGAGAGACAGATGGAATGGTATCAAAGGAGGAGAAGTCACTCATTTCTGGTTTCCCAGAAAAAAACCATTTCTGGTTTTCCAGAAAAAATGGCGGCCTGGATTGAGTGTGAGGTTTAAGGCAGTATGGACACATCTTCCTGAGGAATTGATTAGTCTCGCTGTTCGCAGTCCACATTTATCTCTTTTACCTTCTAATAAGAGCAGTATGCAGACACACAAGACCCTGTCTTCTCCAAACTCACTCATACTCCAGTCTGGGTCATCCCTTCCGGCACCTAATTATTGCCACGTCAACAGCTGCCAAAGGATCAGCATCTCCCATTTGTCTGTGTTCCTCACAATACTTACAAAGGTACTAAACACATGGTAAGGCAGGGCAGGATTTGTTACCACAGCTTCAAATTCTTAAAAAAAAAAGTGTGAGAAGCACCTTCAAGACTAATAACATTAACCAAGTACAACAATCCAGAGGAAGGTCATAACCTCCTACGAAATAGAAAATTTAATACTTAAGCCTCTGTGTTTTAATGAAGAAGCAAATTCAAAACAGCAAAAACTTTTATACCTTTTTCTTGAGTTTTCGCTCCCTTTGGATGATGCACATATATTTGCAGTTGAAATAATTCAATAATTACTTCTTTTAAGGAATCATTAAGTCTATGTTGAGTCCAAATATAAAGCAAGGTAGGAAGAATTTCATCTCCTAATTGACACACTCGTATTCGAAAGTTAGCAGCCAGTGTCTTGAGGAAGATAACAAATGCTGCTAAGATGTGATTCAGACCTGCAGAGCTCTTTTCCTGTCTGTCACAGAAAATAAACAGACTCAGCTTGGTGTAACAGGGCAGAAAAATGAAAACTGAAGGCAGTTATGAAGTTGCATGCTGGAAAAAAAAAAAAAAATCTCATCTTCAAGTAACAGTAGCCTTAGTTCCAGAATGACTCAGAAACAAAAAAAATCTGAGCAACAGAACAAACAAAACAGCTCTTCTCTGGTGCTGAGGCATCCTCCCTACTCGCTCCCTGCTGCTGAAACACTGCAAAAGGAGAGGAAACGGATTTCTAACACCACCATTTATACAACGCTTCACAGGACGGACTGGATAATGTCACACAAATGTCAGATACTGACACTCCCAAAGTCTGTTCCCATTTTATTTTTTCTTAGTACATCTATTTTCAAAAATGGAGGAAATGAAACTACTTAAAAGGACATTTGGCTTTTCCTGTCCCTAGATAAGCAATACTGGTCTTCCACTTATGAACGCGGTTTTCATGTTCCGTCTGCCTTTGGATATTCAGGAAGCGTACAGCTGACACTTTCTTTGGGAATCCACTAATTCTACTATAATGAGCCAGCTTTGTTTTGTTTTTTCAGTTGGTAACATTTTTAGTTACTGGAGCGAACACATGGTCTTACAGGAAAATCAAACGGGTTTTCAATACAAAGCAAAACAAAAAGAGATTAGATTACCTTGCATGTTGAATAGCTTTGGAAAAGAAATCCAAAAATTTGGAATTTAATCCATCAGTTTGCGAACAGCATCCTCTGGTCACAGCATGAATTATTCTAGCCACTAAAACTCTATTAATGTCTTGTGCAGGTTTAAGGTACAGACTGAAGTACACAGAGAACAATTCTTAAAAAAAAAAAATAAAATTATTAAAAAGGAACTATCAAAGCGTTTATCTTAAAAGTCTTTATTTAATTTAAATTTCAATATTCCAGGCCAGCTGGGTGGCTCAGTCAGTTAAGCATCCAACTCTTGGCTTCAGCTGAGGTCATGATCTTGGGGTCCTGGGTTCGCACACAGCGGGGAGTCTGCTTGAGGTTCTCTCCCTCCTCCTGCCTCCTCTGCCCCACCTGCTCGCTAAGTAAATAAATCTTTTTAAATAAATAAATTTCAGTAATCCCATCTAGAGAAAAAGATTTAAAATCATACTAATTTACATTTATTTTCTATTTTTATTTTTTAAGACTTTATTTGTCAGAGAGGGAAAGAGAGAGAGCACAAGCAGGCTGAGAGGCAGGCAGAGGCAGAGAAGCAGGCTCCCCACTGAGCAAGGAGCCCGATGGAGGACTCGATTCCAGGACCCTGGGGTCATGACCTGAGCTGAAGGCAGCCGCTTAACCGACTGGGCCACCCAGGCGTCCCTTAATTTACATTTAATATGGTAAAAGTATCACATCCATATTGAACTTTATTTTACATAAAATGCCTTCAAGAGAGGAACAACTTTTGGCCAGAGACTATGTGCAGCCAGCCCTCAGACAAGCTGCTTGACTTCTATCTGTGTCCCTTCCTTTAGGTCTAACAGAGCATGGGACAGCACACAGGCCACTGCTTTGTCTTGAGGCGGTCTGATTAATAACGAGTGTAAAATGTATCAAGAATGCTGTCAAGGGGCTGAGATTTTACTCTACTTGTAAGCTAAGGGATCAGAATGCCAGTTTCACGGATGCTGGCAGAAGACAAACTATTCCCGACTGAGTACCTTCCTTTCTGCATAAATTCCTCAATCCCCAAGGTGACATGAAAAGACAGGTGACACACGTGCAAACAGTGAGAGAACCCTCGAGCTTTCTGCGACACACAGGCAGCGAGCAAACCTGTCCTTGGCTCTGAGGAAGCCATCATCTCTGTCACCATCTCCACCTTCCAAGGTTCACTATACACATGTACTTTAAAAAAGTCAGGAATAAAGCAGTCAGAGTCACTCATAAGTATGCAGAAAAGGTGAGATGCACTGAGAATCGTCTCCCAGAACCAGGAGCTAAAACCAAAGCTGCTAATGCAGGATTTGCTCCCCATATAAATAGAGTCCATGGCTGGTAAAAATGAGTGAGAGTAACACCTATGGTATCTTCCTTTTTAATTGTATGTATCACATAATTCTGCAGAGATAATTTAAAATCAGATTCAAACACAAAAGAATAATATAAATACCTCAAATATTATTGTAAAGAAAATGATTATTCAAACGATTCCTATCGTTAGCTGACATTAATTTATACAACTCTGCATCAGTGCTTCCCAAATTTCTGTCATTACAATACCTAAATGGTTAAAAACTGTGAGTTAACACACAGAAATGTGGAAACAAGAAAATGGGAACTGGAGGAGGACGACCTGGATGGCTCAGTCGGTGAGGCATCTGACTTCAGCTCAGGTTACGATCTCAGGGTCCTGGGATCAAGTCCTGTGTCAGGCTCTGCTGTGTGTGGGACATCTGCTTGCCCCCTCCCTGTCCTCTGGCTCCCCAACCCCCCAACTAGTGTGTGCACATGCACGGGCACACTCTCTAGTAAATAAAACCTTAAAAAAAAAAAAAGGAATGGTTATCTTGATCATTTCCCTTTTTAAAAAAATTTTTTTAAGATTTTATTTATTTATTTGACAGAGATCAGAAGTAGGCAAAGAGGCAGGCGGGGGAGCAGGCTCCCTGTCGAGCAGAGAGCCTGCCGCAGGGCTTGATCCCCGAACCCTGGGATCATTACCTGAGCCGAAGGCAGAGGCTTTAACTGACTGAGCCACCCAGGCGCCCCCGAGCATTTTCCTCTTATTACCTGATAGGAGCAGAGAGGGAAAATGAGAATGTCAACTATCTTCAACTAAAGCTCAAGCTTTAGGCCTTTTGTTAGTTGGGGGAAGTGATCCCAAGTCTCACAGAATCCCACATACTATCCTAGTAAGTGGTTAAAAGAACTGGCATAAGACAGTCAGTGAAAGTTGCAGAAGCGTAGAGGTTCAACTAATTAAAAAATAAAAAGAGGCTGTAGGACATGCTTGCAGGTGAATTCATTTCCTCCATGAGCTCAACAACAAAAAAGCTCAAAGGACAGTGAAGGAACATGATAATAAAAAGAGCTTCTGGAGTTAATAACACTCAATTAACTATAGCTTCCTTAGGACTTTATAGATAGACAATCATGCTACCTACAAATAGGAACAGTTTCCTTTCTTCTTTCCAACCTGGATGCTCTGCTCCTGGCTGAGCTGCCCTGGCTAGAGATTGCAGTACAGTGCTGAACAGGAGTAGCGAGAGCAGACATCCTTGTCCTGTTCCCAACTTCTTTTATGAAAGGTTTTAAATCGTGGATTCAATTTCTTTAATAGCTACAGAACTATTCAAGTACCCATTTCATATCGGGGGAGTCCTGACAAGGAGTGGTTCTAAGCAGCTGGCCCGTGTAAATTCAGCGGTCAAGTCGACGTGCACAGGGTTGTTCGAGGTGTGCTCTTAATACTCCTCTAATACCTGTAGGATGGCAATTATATCCATTTCCTCCCTACTCTCAGCAATTTGTGTTCTTAGTCACTTTTACTAGCAGTTTTGGATTTCACTGATATTTTCAAAGAATCAGCTTTGTTTCATTAAACGTTCTCTTCTGTTTTTCTGTTTTCAATTTCAGTGATTCCTGCTCTTTTGCTTGCTTCCAAGTTTTTGGTTTTGTTTCTCCAGTTTCTTGAGATGGAAACTAAGATTACTGATTTGATATTTTTCCCTCTTTTGTAATATAGGCAGTTAGTGCCATAAATTACCCTCTGAACATAACTTTAGCTGCATTCTACAATTTTTGACATGTTGTATTTTTTTATTTTCATCCAATTCCAAGCTTACTTTGATTTCCTTTGAGACTTTTTCTTTGACCCATGAACTGAGACTTTCACAAAAGTACTGATTTTCACAAAAGTACTACGAAGGACAAAGGGCACTATGGTACAAATAAAGAGAACAAATTTAGGAAGGGCAATCAGAAAACGCAGTGACATTTAAGCCAAGACCTGCAGGGGGAGAAGAAAGCAGCCATACAAAGGGGAGCCTCTGCCAAGAAAAGGACAAATGCCACAAGGGGAGAAAGGCCTTGCACTCCCAAAATAAAGAGAGCATGAGATGATCCACAGCAGTGTCAGAAGGAAATACTAGAACCCTTATTTTTTAAAATTAAAATTAATTACAAATAAAAATCAACCTTTAGGGGTTGCCCTGGGTGGCTTTGTCAGTTTAGCCTCTGCCTTGGTTCATTTCAGGTCATGATCTTTGGTTCTTGGGATCAAACCCTGCACTGGGCTCCGTGCTCAGCCCAGGATCTGTTTTTCCCTTCCCCTCTGCCTCTCCCCGTCTTGTGAACATGAGCACGTAAGCATGCTTGCGCTCTCCTTCTCTCTCTCTCTCTCTCTCTCTCATAAATAAATCTTTCTTAAATAATCAAGCTGGCGCATGTGGGTGGCTCAGTGGGTTAAAGCCTCTGCCTTCAGCTCAGGTCATGATGCCAGGGACCTGGGATCGAGCCCCACATCGGGCTCTCTGCTCAGCAGGGAGCCTGCTTCCCCCTCTCTTTCTCTTGCCTACTTGTGATCTCTGTCAAATAAATAAGTAAAATCTTTTTTTAAAAAAATCAAGCTTTACTGATAATTTAATATATAAATCAACAATGGCCAGTTTGGAAGATAGCTTTGGCAGCTTCTTACCAAACTAAACATACTGTTACCATATGATTGATTCAGCAATCACACTTCTTTTTATTTACCCAAATGAGCTAAAAATTTTATCTGCACATGGATGTGTACAGCAGCTTTATTCATAATTGCCAAAATTTGGAAGCAATCAAGACATCCTTCAGTAAGTGAGTAGATAATCAAACTGTGGTGCATGCAATGAAATATTATTTGGTGCTAAAAAGAAATCAGCTGGGCGCCTGGGTGGCTCAGTGGGTTAAGCCGCTGCCTTCGGCTCAGGTCATGATCTCAGGGTCCTGGGATCGAGTCCCGCATCGGGCTCTCTGCTCAGCAGGGAGCCTGCTTCCTCCTCTCTCTCTCTCTCTGCCTGCCTCTCTGCCTACTTGTGATCTCTCTCTGTCAAATAAATAAATAAAATCTTTAAAAAAAAAAAAAATAAATAAAAATAAAAAGAAATCAGCTATCAGGCCACAGAAAAACATGGAGGAACCATAAACACATATTACCAAGCAAAAGAGGCCCAAGTGGGAAGACTACATACTGTGTGATGCCAACTAAACGACATTCTGCAAAAGGCAGAATTAGAGACGGCAAAAAGATCACTGGTTGCTAGGGATCAGTAGGAGGGGAAGGAAGAACAGGCAGCACACAGAGGACTTCCAGGGCGATGGCGCTTTTCCAGTTGATGCTATAATGGTAAATACATGTTGTTGTACGTTTGTCAAAATCTACAGAACGTACAACACCAAGACTGATCCTAATGTCAACTCTGAGCTTTGGGTGGGATGAGCTGTTGGCGCAGGGTCACTGCCTGAAACAAATGTGCCACTTTGGTGCAGGATGTTGACAGCAGAAGCAGCTATGCATGTGTGACGGGCGGTTTATGGGAACTCCCTACTTCTGCTCAATTCTGCTATGAATCTGAAACTGCTCTAAAAAGATAAAGCCTGTTTTTAAGAAAATGTCTGGAAACCACCAGGTTAGAGAATCTGAATAAAAGCCACTGTAGCTAGAACACAAACATATGCAGGATGGGGGTGGCTTGTAGTTATGGCCTGACAGATAAGCAGAAGAATTACCCAGTGCTTCCAAGGCCTCGAAAAGGAGTCCTTATTTTATCCTAGTTGTACAGGAAAGACACTAAAGGTTTTCAGTATTTCTTCCTTCCTACCTTATTAGGAAAACTATCTTCCTCCTTGGGACAATCCTAGGGCTTACTTTGGAAACACTTATTCTCAGAAAACACAGAGGGGCACCTGGGTGGCTCAGCTAATTAAGCATCTGACTCTTGATTTCAGCTCAGGTCACAACCTCAGGATGGTGGGATCGAGCCCTGTGTTGGGTTCCACACTGGGTGTGGAGCCTGTCTGGGATTCTCTCTCCTTCTCCCTTTGCTCCCCAATCCCCCACCCCATTCCTGTGCACAACTGCTCTCTCTAAAAATAAATAATAATAATTAATTAATTTTTTAAAAACACAGTCCATTTTCTTGTGTATCCAACCACTGTTTCTCCATGGACTCCTTCCCATTTCGTTTACATATACTCCAATCACTCCCATCTTTAACAGGATCCCTTTTTCCCTTCCCTGTACAACCAAAGCTTTTGAAAGTGCTGTATTTGCTAATACTTTTCTTCACCTGCCACTCGGGTTTCACATTAGTCTTACAGAACTGAACATCATCAACCAACAGGCTCTACTGCCATGTCCAGAATAATTCACCCAAGAGCAAATATACACTCTCTTCAAATGGATGCAGAATACTCACCAAGTCAGACCTTATCCTGGGTCACAGAAGAAATTATAACAATTGTAAATAACTTAGATGATAAAAAGTATGTTCTCTGACCCTAATATATTTAGACTGAAAACTATAAAAAGGGAAAACAAAATAGGAAATTACCCAAACAACTGGAAATTAAATTACACACTTCCGAATAATCCAGAAGTTAAAGAACAGTCAAGAAAAACTGGGACATATGTTAAACTGAAGAAAAATGAAAATACAACTTTGTCAAAATGTGTGAGAGATACAACAAAGCAGTTTAGAGAAAAATTCATGGTATTAAATGCACATATGACCTAAGCTTCTATCTTAAGAAATGAGAGAACAAATTAAACTCAAAGTAAACAGAAGAAAAGAATAATGAGAAATGAACAATGAAAGAGGTAATACTAGAGGATACATACATTAAAAGGATAAAAAGGCAACAACATCTGAGAACTTTATGCTCCTACATCAACAGCTTAGCTAAAATGTACAAATTCTTTCTTTTTTTTAAGATTTTATTTATTTATTTGACAGAGATCACAAGTAGGCAGAGAGGCAGGGGAGGGGGTGGGGGAGCAGGCTCCCCACTGACCAGGGAGCCCAATGTGGGGCTCGATCACGACCTAAACTGAAGGCAGAGGCCTAGCCCACTAAGCCACCCAGGTGCCTTAAAATGTACAAATTCTTAACCAAATTACCAAAGCTAACTGAAAAAGGAATAAAGTAAATATTCCTGTATCTATTACAGAAACTGAATTCAGGGGCACCTGGGTGGCTCAGTGGGTTAAAGCCTCTGCCTTCGGCTCAGGTCATGATCTCAGGGTCTTGGGATCAAGCCCCGCATTGGGCTCTCTGCTCAGCAGGGAGCCTGCATCCCCCCCCCCCACCGCCCCCTCTACCTGCCTCTCTGCCTACTTGTGATCTCTATATGTCAAAAATAAATAAATAAAATCTTTAAAAAAAAAAAAAAAGAAACTGAATTCATAGCTAAAAACTTTCAACAACTAAAACAAATCCATCCAGTAATATGAAAAAAGGATATACATCATGCCCTAGTGGAGTATATCCCAGGAACACAAGGTTGACTTAACCTATGAAAAATTCATCAGTGTAGGGGCCCCTGAATGCCTCAGTCAGTTTAAGCGTCTGCCTTTGGCTCAGGGCATGATCCTGGGGTCCTGGGATCAAGCCCCATCTCAGGCTCCCAGGTCAGCGGGGAGTCTGCTTCTGCCTCTCACGGCTGCTCGTGCTCTGTCTCTCTCTCAAATGAATAAATCTTTTTAAAAAACTTAAAAAAAAAATTCATCAGTGTAATTCATCCTATCAATAAACTAAAGAAAAACTCATAGGATTATCTCAACAGATGAAGAAAGAAATTTAACAAAATTCAATATCCACGCAAGATAAAAACAATGAGCAACTAGAAATTGAACGGAAAGTTGTCAACCCATACTGAGAGCTAATATCATGCTTAATGGCTAAACAATGAATGCTTCCCCCTAAAACCAAGAACAGAACAAGGTGTGTTCTCACTACTCCTATTCAAAATTATACTGGAGGAAAAACTACAAAACTCCTAGAAGAAAACATGGAGGAAAAGTTTTATGATGTTAGATTTGTCAATGATCTCCTGGAAATGACACCAAAGGCAAAGGCAACCAAAAAATATATAGATTACTTATACTCATCAAAATAAAACTTTTGCACGCCTGAGTGGCTCAGTCAGTTAAGTGTCTGCCTTCAGCTCAGCTCATGATCCTGGGTCCTGGGATCCAGCCCTGCATTGGGCTCCCTGCTCAGCAAGGAGTTTGTTTCTCCCTCTGCCCTCCTTGTGCTCTCTCTCTCAAATAAATAAAATCTTTAAAAAAAAAAAAAAAATTTAAAAAAATAAAACTTTTATATATCAAAGGACACAAACATCAGAATTAAAGGCTACCCATGAAATGCAAGAAAATGCAAACCATTTATCTGATAAGGGGTTAATATACAGAAATTATAAGGAACTCCTACATTTCAACCACAACAAAATAACCCAATTAAAAACTGGGCAAAGGGGCGCCTGGGTGGCTCAGTGGGTTAAAGCCTCTGCCTTCGGCTCCCATCATGATCTCAGAGTCCTGGGATCCAGCCCTGCATCAGGCTCTCTGCTCAGCAGGGAGCCTCCCCGCCCCCCGCCCCCCCCACCCCCGCCTGCCTCTCTGCCTACTTGTGATCTCTGTGTGTCAGATAAATAAATAAAATCTTAAAAAAAAAACCACACACCTGGGCAAAAGATGTGAATACCTTTTAAAAGATGATATACAAATGGACAATTAGCATATGAAAAACCCAACATCCCTAGTCATTAACGGAAATGCAAATCAAAACCCCAATGAGATACCACTTCACACACACTCACATCAGGATGGCTGATACCAACACAAGAAAAAGAGTAAGCGTTGGTAAGGACCTGGAGAAACCGAACACCTGTGACTGCTGCTCCGTCTGTAGAACGGGTAAAGGGACGCAGACCTTGTGGAAAATAGTTTGTTGGTCCTCAACACATTAAACAGAATTAGCCCATGATACAGCGATTCCACCTCTGGATAAATACCCAAAAGAACTGAAAGGACACAAAGAGCTATCTGAACACACCGGTTCATAACAGCACTCATTACTCATAATACCCAAAAGGCAGAAACCACTCAAGTGTCCAGTGACAGAGGAATGTCCAAATGCAGTACATAAGCGCAACTCAGTCTTAGAAAGGAAGTAGACCCTGAGGCGTGCCACCCCGTGGATGAACACTGAAGACAAAGGGGAAATGAGCACAGTAACGCATTCACAGGACAAAGACCTTTACGACTTCCGTCACTGGAGTTAGCCGGAAGAGTCAAACTCACAGATACAGAAAGCAGAATGCTTGTCAAGGGCTGTGGGAAGGGGGTGGAGGGGGGAGGGGGTGTTGTTTATTGAGGACAGTGTTTCAGTTTGGGAAGATGACCGAGGACTGCAAATGGAAGGTGATGGTTGCACAACGATGTGGACACACTTAATGCCACTGAACTCTATACTTAGAAAGGGTTAAAATGGTAAATTTTATGGGATGTACATTTCACCATTTAAATGAATCATTCTGAAGATCCCTGCCAATATAATAGAGTAGAAAAAAAATAGGTGAAAGTCACATGGCTCACAAATGAGGGGGAAAAAATGCAAATATATGGCTATCTAAAGAGAAAATCCCATGGTGCTCCTAGATTTAATAAGTGATTTTAGCAAGGTCCCAGGACACAACATTAATGACACAAAAACCACCTGTATGATAGCAATGAATATGGAAATTGAAATTTTTTAAACTACACAACTTACAAACTACTGCAATATAAGTCTAATAAAAATACATAAATTCTGTATGCTAAGAATCATAAAACACTGATTTCTTTAGGTAAAAAACAAAAAACAAAAAACAAAAAAACTAAACAAATAAAGAGAGGTATCAGGTTCACAGACTGGCAGACTCCATGTGGTCACGAGGGCTGTTCTTCCTATCTTGTATGGATGGAGGTTCCTGCGATGGGTCCTGTGTGACCAACCACCCCTACCTGCACGCATGCAGGCAGCTGAAGAATGTCGCTGGTGAGATTTGTGCTGCATAAGTAACGTGGGAGCTGGCCTCCAGGTCAGAAGTGGCCTTTCTGGTCTGGACACCAAGAGCTATAAACTTTGCCTTCCATGCCCTCCAGCTCCAGGCTGGGCTGTTCCTCCACCACCCCCCCACCCCAGTAGAATCCCGGAGGGGAGGCAAACTCACCTAGACCAGGCTCCTTGAATGTGTAAAGACATGATGATTCAGGAATTTGACTAGCTCCAAACTGCACACAAACAAACGTCTAACTCCAAACCTTGTCTCTGCCCTACCGCCCTATACCGCCTTTATGGGGTATAGTCTCCCCCAACGGGGAGGATGGTCCGTCCAGGCCTCGCAATCAAGACTCCAGCCGGGGCTTTCCCAGCTGACGGGGCTGGATGCTGTATGTACCCAATCTGACGTAAATGTCTTATTCATCCTTACTGCTTACTATTGCCCTCATCTATGTGTAGATTTTCCTTTTCTTCTGTTTCTATTAGATTTTTATAATATCAATGAAGTGTTTTTCCCCTTCAAAACTAGAGAGTATGGCTGCTGTGAGTCTTTGCTTCAGGACACTTTCTTAATTGTTCAATACATTCAGTGCAATCCCCACCAAAATTCGGGGTGCCTGGGTGACTCAGTAGGTTAAAGCCTCTGCCTTCAGCTCAGGTCCTGATCCCAGGGTCCTGGGATCCAGCCCCACAAAAATTTCAGCAGAGCTTTTTGTAGGAATCAATAAGCTAATCCCAAATTGATCTGAAAATGCTGGCTTGGCCTCAGGGCATCTTCTCATCTCACTCCAAACTCTCCCTCTAGACTACCTTATCTCTAACTGTGGGTTCCATTAACACCTCTACCAAAGATATATTGTGAACATAAACTCCACTTCTTGAGTATAGTCCTCTGTGGGGAGTGAAGTTTGAGAGAAGGGAGCTAACTAGAAAAATAATTCAACCAAAAGGCCAAATTATGAGAGATGACAGTAATATGCTCAAAAATAGAGAGGATTTCAGAGAACAGGTCAGACACAGTAAGGAGACTACAGCAAGGATTCTCTTTGTTTCAGTGAGACCTGTGGTTAGAAGTACTAATCTAAACTACGCAAACCTCCTGAATACTTAGGATGGACCACAGTGGTGAGAAACGTGTCCGAGCATCCTGGATATCACTAACCTATTCTCTTAAACTTGTTTTGAGGATCAAGTTTGGGACGCAGCCTCCCTCATGCTCGGAACAAGAACAAAGGCCTGAGATGACACCTCAGAAATTAACACTCAAAGCTAAAAAGGCTTTCATTCATATGGGAACATTAGAATATAGTGCAGGGCACTGATAAGGTCACAGTTTTACCATCCACACGTGTCTTTTTTGATATGAGAAATTCACAATAAACAATACAGACAAATGTCTTTTCATTTAATTGGCAAAATTTATCTTAAATACTTTCCACGAAAAACACAGAGTTTCTAGATTTTCAGTGGTGGTTGTATTAAAAGACTTGGACATATGGCTTCGAGTCACTTCATTAAAGCCAAACCCACTGAACCCACTCAGAGAAAGGCTCCACCTCTGAAATTCATAAACTCAAATGTTTGTCTCTGATCACAACTTCCTTCCTTTTTGGTCTCTCAGAACTTTTCACCTAGAAATCGAAAACACTAGATTCCTCCAACACCCACTCTACTTATGTTGCAGTCCCTGGGCCCTATAGATCCTTTTTACTATTTTTTACCTTACAAGTGACCTGCTAACTGCCTAATCCAATGCATGCTTTTGTGTTTTAGCATTTCTACCACACTTAAAACGTCATATCCCTTCCAGCCTGAAACTCTGCTGCTTTCGCTTTCATGACACCTCTCTTTCTAGATTTTCTTCTTTTTCTTTTAATCATGGTGAGGTTTAGGTGTCACTTATCTGGGAACTCACTGCGCCCAAACGTATCTATGTTATGGTGCACTGTAATTTTTGGTTCACTTGATTTTTCTGCCACTGGCCTATGAAGGACTCGAGGACAGGGATGGCTTCTTTCAACTGTGATGTTCCAGTTCTCATAGAGACAATCACTTAGGAAGTTCATAATAAAGAAAACTAAGGGCTGGATTCTGTAAGTATTTAATTTTACTAAGATACTGTTAAACTGCAAGGTCACCTGGGGGATCAAGATTCTGACCGATCTTTTGGTGACATTTCATTTCACAGAAAAAAATTTACAAATAAACTTCAAAACATACCTAGCCACTGTTGCTGAGATATTTCACACCAGTATTTCCTCACTGAGAGAATGTCCTTGAGCAGAATGTTGCTACAATCTGCTCCATAAACGGAACCATTAGATGAATCTTTCACTGTATCCATGATATAATTCAAGAGTTCTTGACATTTCAGTCTGGGTGCTCCTATTGAAAAATAAACAAATAAAAACATATAAATCTTAAGAAACACAGGAACACTTGTAATTGCAGCTATATGAATGATTCCATATGGGATATTACTATGAACTAATCTCTTTGTCACAGAGCAGGAATTAGCAAACTGGGGCCTGTGAGCAAAATGCTCCTAGCTGCCTGTTTTGAGAACTAAAATTTTCCTGGGTCACAGCCATGACCATTCATTTACATACTACTTTCATGCTACAACAGCAGAGCTGACTAACTGACACAGAAACTGTATAGCCTACAAAGTCAAAAACATCGACTGGTCACTTTACAAAAGAAGTCTGCTGATCCCTATAGGAATATATAGCAAAAACAATCATCTGCCCCATCCTTAATAATTCACAGTTTCTGGCACTAGACCTAAAATGATCCAGTTTCTTGGTACCTTTTACGAAGAATTAATTCATTAGAATAACCAAAGATTGTAAGAAGGATGGGGCGCCTGGGTGGCTGTCACTTAAGCACCTGCTTTCAGCTCAGGTTATGATCCTGGGGTCCTGCTCAGCAGGGAGTCTGCTTGACCCTCTCCCTTTGCCCCCAACCTATGCACTCTTTGTCTCAAATAAATAAATAATCTTTAAAAAAAAAAAAAAAAGATTGTAAGGAGAATATTGGGCTTTGAAAACCAAGTTACTTTCATATTGTACAAAAGCATTTGTGGCATATAAATATGTAAGGCTCTATTGTTTTCAGTTTTATTTATTAGAGGTCCTAAAATTAAGAGTCCTAACTATTAGAGATCCTAAAATTAATTTTATTTATTTTTTTGACAGACAGAGAGAGATCACAAGTAGGCAGAGAGGGAGGGGGAAGCAGACTCCCAGGTGAGCAGAGAGCCCAATGCGGGGCTTGATCCCAGGACCCTGAGATCATGACCTGAGCCCAAGGCAGAGGCTTAACCCACTGAGCCACCCAAGCCCCCTGGCCTCCCAAAATTTCAGTATTAATGGGCATATTTTTGAATGCAACAAAATGACATTTAAAAACTGTTTGCTTCTTATTTTCAGCAAATCACATTGATGTCACAGCTAATATTTTACTATATTTCAATATTAACAATCTTTTTTTTTTTTTTTAAGATTTTTATTTATTTAGGGATGCCTGGGTGGCTCAGTTGGTTAAGCAGCTGCCTTCGGCTCAGGTCATGATCCCAGTGTCCTGGGATCGAGTCCCGCATCGGGCTCCTTGCTCAGCAGGGAGCCTGCTTCTCCCTCTGCCTCTGCCTGCCATTCTGTCTGCCTGTGCTCGCTCTCTACCCCTCTCTCTGATAAATAAATAAAATCTTAAAAAAAAAAAAAAGATTTTTATTTATTTATTTGACAGAGAGAGATCACAAGTAGGCAGAGAGGCAGGCAGAAAGAGAAAGAGAGAGAGAGGGAAGCAGACTCTCTGCTGAGCAGAGAGCCCAATGTGGGACTTGATCCCAAGACCCTGAGATCATGACCTGAGCCGAAGGCAGCGGCTTAATCCACTGAGCCACCCAGGTGCCCTCAATATTAACAATCTCAAAATGGCATATAACTTTTTGTTATAAGCTATGAACAGACCACAAGTCATATATATATATATCTGATTATATTCTAATTTAGCACTTTCTTATGAGGAGTTTAGCATTTTCTTATCAAACTACAGTAAATAAATACTGACACAACTGTTTATCATTTTTACTTGGTTTATACCACACTCTCAGGCACTGCACCAGTGATGAATTGCATGATCACAAGTTCCTCTACTGTGACACCCTGCGGCCCCTCCCTCTTACAGTCCTGTAACCATCTCTTAACTGTAACATCTACTATATGATAACATCCCTAAGGAATTACTTCATCTCTATATGGCAACACAGCCCGGTAACTGTCCTAAATAATATTTGCTTGATAAACATTTATTAACTACATAAATTCATGTCATGATGAAATCATATTTCCCTGGGGCCTTAATCTCAACAAATTTCCTTCCTCCACCAAATTTGAGAAAGGTTTCAAGAATTACACTGAAGTTCTTTTTCTGAGGAAACCCACCTCCAAAGGACAACTCAGTTGACTAAGGAGAATTTAAGGACCCTCATAAAACTTCGCATTTTACCAAGCTGGGTAAAATCTATCCTCCACGCCGCGCCCACATGACGTGCAGAGCAGACAATCAACTACATAAAAGAATGAATGAATGACAGGTGCTTATTGCTCCCTTCCCCACTCTCCTTTTCGAATCTCTGCCTCATTCATAAGACCTTGAATACCAATGCTAAGTCTGGACATGTGTTTCAATTCCCATCAACTCCCCAACTCTTTGAAAAACACAAAGTGAGAAGACATAACAGTAATGCTCTGGTTTTGTTCAGAGAATAAAGATGCTTAACTTAAATAAAGTCAAACTAGAAAGAAAAGGAAGCCTCAAATAAAAACACAGACTTTCAACCATTTAAATAATCTTTCTGATAATTTCATCTACTTATTCCTGTAACCCAACAAGTGATACTTTCACACATTTTCCAAGTGTATTTTCCAATACTGTTAATTTTGTGACTGAAGGTTTTTTCATCGTAAAGCGAAATTATACCCTGCAAACTTTTCTAGTGGGCAAAAATGGGCCCAGATATCTTTCTCTCAGTAACTCTATAAGTACAAATTAAAATAGGTTAACCCAATGTTAGCAGCCAAGGGAACAAATTTTAATAAATGCAGGGCTATCATTCAGGGCAAAAGCCGGTGCACAATATTTCTGTATAGCTTTCCTCTGCATGTGCTGGAGTCCTTGTCACAGGCTTGTCACGATCCACACAAACTGCCACCTCAGAGCTGGAAAACCAAACTTTTGCTAAACCACTGCTTTTTAGACTTAAATCTCATACCACCATTCCGAGACAGTATTCACGAGCCATCTATATCCTTCTACTTAATAATGTTTACCGACATTGGGCTCTTCTCATTCTTTTTATCTTATTAAGTCTTTCACTTCAATGCCAGTATAGTTACCATACGGTGTTACAGTACTTCCGGGTGCCCAAAATAGTGATTCAATGGCTTTTCTGATTCCCAAACTAAACCTGGAATCAAAAAGCCACATCTTTGTGTGTGAACAGTAACAAAGTCTGAGCCCAAGAGTCCCTAAGCAAACATTTCTACTTCTAGGTTTCAACATTGTAAGAGGCCCCTTTCCTTACATAGGCCTATTGCTATCTGGCACTTTGGGTCAAAAATATCAACTCTTGAAAAGACAATCATGGCCCCCATTCAAAGTGGGAAATACATGGCTCATGAGGAGCAAAAAACCACTGGTCATTTTTTTATTTAATCAATACTGGGCATAGTGGGTTCTGATTGCCAAGAAAGCTAATGTAAGTGCACCTGGGTGGCTCAGTGAGTTGAACCGCTGCCTTTGGCTCAGGTCATGATCTCAGGGTCCTGGGATCGGGTCCCACATCGGGCTCTCTGCTCAGCAGGGAGCCTGCTTCCCTTTCTCTCTCTCTCTTCTCTGCCTGCCTCTCTGCCTACTTGTGATCAGTCTCTGTCAAATAAATAAATAAAAATCTTAAAAAAAAAAGCTAATGTAATCTCAAAATGAATTAGTAAAAGTACAGAATAAAAGATATACAAGTCCTGCTCCACTCTGTACCAATCAGAATATGGCTATTATTAAGTCCTACACTTTGAGATATAATTAAACTGAAGAAAATTCAGAAGCGAGTGACACAAAAACTAGGGTCAAATAAGCTGAATAAAGTACTCTGTTTAGGTTAGAGACAACGACTGAAAGGAAATGTCAAAGCTAACTTCGGGCATCTCAAAAGATATCATTCTGAAAAAATTAATCAGGATTTTTCTATATTATCTCAAAAGGGAGAAGCAATAAAAAAGGGAGACAGGTTTCACCACTAATTAAGGCTATTCAAAGATAGGGAAAAAAAGCTTAAAAGGTATGTCCCATCACTAGGGCTACCTAAGTGCTAGGAACAAATAGAGGGGATCCAAGAAGAATGGGCAGTTGGAATACTAATTTTTAATCCTTCCAACGTGGAGACTATCACTCTATGCTTGCATAAATTCCTCCAAATATTTGAACTGATCATATATTAAAAACCATTACATGTACCCCAAATTAGAGTTAGCACTAAACGTTTACCGCTCCATATTCCGACCAAAATGATGCAAGAGTGACCTTTGAAACCAGCTATTGATAATAAATAACAGCACTTACTTTTATTTGCACATTTGATGAAGTACTTGACCAAACTACTGATTTCTTGCATCTTTTTCTGCCTAGTGGCTTGTGTTGAGGCTGACACACTTGGTTTCGCTGTTCTCAGACATTCTGTTTCTTTCTGAACATATTTCTGTAAAAATCTCCAGGAAAACAAAGTGAAATTTCAGAATTATTAAATTCAGAATTCAGAATTTTTAAATGCTTGAATTATTACAGCAGTGTGGAAAAACCCTTTACGCCATCACAAAGAGAATCTCTGAAGCCACCACACGGCCATCAGTGTATCGGCTAAAAAAATCATTTTCTCTTTCAATGCTCAATACCAATTTAAAGTGTGTTCCACAAAGTTCTAAACTGCAACCTCCATGATTTTCTGTTACTTTACTACTTGTTTTTTCATTTTATTATTAAAAGCTTACAATGCTACTGAGCTCTCCTTTCTCTCTTACTTGTTATTTTGTACACAACCCAAACCTTTCCCAGGTAGGTGGCAATGTTTCTACCTTTTGAATGAAGTCTGCCTAGAAGATATTCCTGATTTGTTGGAAGTGCCAGGTGCCTACTGGACCTACCTGATTTTCTTATGCAAAATAATACTCATATTTAGGTAGGAACCATTTTTGTGGTATTTGAAATGAACTAAGTAACCAGAGAAAAGAAACATGCATTATTTTATGTTATCTGCACTGAAATCTGTAAGTCCATCCAATACCAAGTAAGTGGTAAAAACAAAAGTTCTAAACACTTGAGAACAAATAAATATACTTTCCCCTTGGCTGAAAATGTTATTTCGAGCTTCCCACTATTCTACATTAGTTTAAAATATTTTATTCATTTTTCCCAAGTTCTACAACCTATTCCTAGTTACAAACGGACTTCAGAGTTGAAAATTATGTCTCAGTGTAAAAAAGGCATCAATTCTATTTGGCACTCCAGTCCAGCAATCAATTGTCTTTCCAAAGCCAGATGTTTTTAACTGCATTCCTACAGAAATTATTCTGTAATTGTTTTCTTTTCTTTTTTTTTTTTTTTTAAAGATTTTATTTATTTACTTGACAGAGAGCACAAGTAGGCAGAGAGGCAGGCAGAGAGAGAGAGGAGGAAGCAGGCTCCCTGCTGAGCAGAGAGCCCGATGCGGGACTCGATCCCAGGACCCTGAGATCATGACCTGAGCCGAAGGCAGTGGCTTAACCCACTGAGCCACCCAGGCACCCTGTAATTGTTTTCTTAATTACAATTTAATATGTAGCAATTATTCAGAGGAATATTTAAAGGTGTAAAAGTAATAATAAGGCACTTATAACTTAATTTATTCTCCAATTTGAAATAAAGTCTTCTTCTAAAATAAAGTCTTGAATGAACTAATATGAAAGGAATCCTCTTTAATCTTGAGTGAGATCTAAGAAGTTTCATTGAACAAATGTCTTAAAAACTATAACTTTTTCTATAGGAACATCCTTTAAAAATCATGTTTCAGACAAATATTAAGCACCAACTTTACATGCAAGGCACAACAGTATACAGAAAGCAAAGATAAGTAAGATCTACATACACAAAAATATCACAACAAATAAGAATGAAAGAGGGGCACCTAGGTAGCTCAGTGGGTTAAAGCCTCTGCCTTCAGCTCAGGTCATGATCCTGGGGTCCTGGGATCAATCCCCACATCCGGCTCTCTGCTCACCAGGGAGCCTGCTTCCCCTTCTCTCTCTGCCTGCCCCGCTGCCTACTTGTGATCTCTGTCAAATAAATAAAATCTTAAAAGGAAAAAAAAAAAAAATGAAAGAGGAAAATAAAGACAGTAAAAAAAATGAATGGAGTACCGAAAAACAGCATCCCAATTCAAGTATTTGCTTTGTTTGGAATCTGAATGTCGATCTAAATGTTGAACAGTTTCAGGATCCCGAATCAGGCGCTTAAATTTCTCAACTTCTTTCTGAAAATGAAAAAGAACACAGTAATGGGTTGCCAATCACACACTAACTTCAAGAAAAGATTAAGTTTCAGTAATTTACTACCCTTCGTTCTGTAGCTCTATCATGTTCTAATTGACGGCAGCAAATAAGCAGATCATTAAGTGCTAAACTCATGGTTCAGAATTTCAGAAAGCACATCACTGTAAAAAAAAAAAAACACGTAAATGCAAAATTATTTCAGATTGTGGTATTAACAGTCAGATCACTGTACAATTACATGCATACTGTAACCATAAAATTATTTTTCTTAATGTTTCCACATTCAAATGAGATTTTCTTAGAATATATCAAAACAAAGCTTCAACATGCAAATGGGTATTAGTTTGCAATAGCAGGATAAAAACGGGAAACACATAAATTTACTTTTCTGAGATCTTTTCTAAGAAACATGATAATTCAATTAAAATGTAGAAGACCAACAGAAGACAGCCTGGTCAAGAATAAGGAAAAGAGGGGCACCTGGGTGGCTCAGTCATTAAGCCTCTGCCTTCCGCTCAGGTCATGGTCCCAGGGTCCTAAGATCAAGCCCCACATTGGGCTCCCTACTCAACCAGAAGCCTGCTTCTCACTCTCCCTCTGCTGCTCCCACTGCTTGTGTTCCCTCTCTGTCTCTCTCACTCTCACTCTGTCAAATAAATAAGTAAAAACTTAAAAAAAAAAAGGTGTAAGGAAAAGAAAGGGATGCCTGGGGGTCTGTCAGCTAAGTACGTCTGACTCTTGTTTTCAGCTCAGGCATGAACTAGAGGTGGTGAGACCAAAGCCTCTGCGATGACTGGCTCAGGGCTCAGCGTGGAGTCTATTTCTGATTCTATCTATCTCCTTCCTTCTCCCCACTCCCCACTCAGAATGCATGCACACTCTCTCTAAAATAAATTCAAAAATCTGGGGCGCCTCAGTGGCTCAGTAGGTTAAAGCCTCTGCCTTAGGCTTAGGTCATGATCCCAGGGTCGTGGGGATTGAGCCCCATGCCGGCTCTCTGCTCAGCGGGGAGCCTGCTTCCTCCAATCTCTCTCTCCGCCTGCCTCTCTGCCTACTTGTGATCTCTGTCAAATAAATAAATAAATCTTAAAAAAATAAAATAAAATAAATTCAAAAATTTAAAAAGAAAAAAAGGAAAAGGGGATTTAAGGATTTAACAGCTGACCGACCTGTTCTTAAGGATGACCAGCTGATTTAAGGATTGACCAGCTGCACTATTTAACTCTTAACTATTTAACTCTTACATGGAGTAACAAAATACATCATTTACTAAGCCAAAAGCTGAATTGCTTATGCTTTTGAATTGCTATGCAGGAGGTTACCAGAGCTAGTAAGCCTTCCCTAGCACTAAGTCTCAGCTGGCTTTACGGTTCTCGTTTAAAACATAAAAATTCAAGTGCAATTATGCTGCTGTTTCAAAAGGGAATTAAATACTATAGTGCCAAAAATCAACTACACTTTACTATACCTTAATGCCATTGCTGTAGCCTACCTCCTTTTAGGTTTCTGACATAATCAAACCTTCCTTTGATAACCTTTCAAAAAAAGACCTAAGAAAAGCATTTTGTGTCATTATTTCTGACTCTTCTTACAAGAAAGCTTCGTTTTTGTTGAACTACAAGTATTTACAAACAAACAAAAAACTTCTTTTGTCCTTGACATATCTCAAGAGGAAAAAGAAGGGGAGTCCTTCCCCCATCCATTCATATAAACGCCACTCATTTTTTAAAGACCAAGTATGTTTCTTTGCTGTTATTTAATTCAGTCTTAAAATTGGAACTGAAAGACCATGTCCAATCTTCTTACAAAGGAAGAAATCCCTCCTATAAAAATATTTAAACACTCTCCTTAAATACTCTGAGAGCACACTACCTAAGAAGCCAACCAATTTCGTTGGTAGGTAGCTCTAATTCGCTTCTTCGTTTTTACTCATTGGCTGTTGTGACTCTTTTATCCCGTTACAACCTCCCTAACTCTGTAGATTAAAGGTTGTTATTTACCCAAGAGTTTGCCATGTGATTGTAAACGTCTTGAGAAAAAGGATTATGATTTTTATTTTCCATTCCTTCTTATTAGGACTCTCTCCCCTTCATACTCAATCGTGGTTTAAAACCCTCTTGATTGAGTCAGTAAGGAAAATAAAACTGGGATCATAACCAAAAACACCTTAACAAGATCCATACCCAAAAAACCATAAATGTAGGCATGTTTATTCCTAAATATACTGAAGATGTTATTTATAATATAATAAAAAATGCAAGCTTACTGACCATGTGACACTTCCAGGAAGATGCTGCCCTCAATTTTTTTTTTTTTTTAAGCTGTGGTTTTTTATTCTTCTCCTTCTGTGTTCCTCTCTTCTGTTTCTCAAAGATTGATTACTTTGAAGAAAACAAAACAGCTCAGTCAGGAAACGTTCTTTCACGGATCCATGCAACAATATTTACAGGGCCACTACCTGTTTGAGGTACTATGTTAGGGGTAGCCAGACACAATGAATTAAACAGACACAAATCCTTCCCTTGTGGAGTCATAACTAGTGGGGGAGAGTGACAATAAACAAGTACAGTGAAAAATCAATGCCTAATTCCAAAATATGATATAAGACTCAAAAGAGGAAAATATACACCAACAATGGAGAGGATCACTTCTGATAAGCTTCCAGGGAACATCTCAGCAGAGGTCACAACAAAGCCAGGACCTGAACTGGTGCCAATCACAGAAAAAGGGAAGAGGACCAATATTTCAGGGAAGGAGACTAGTACCTCCAAAAGGTCCTAAGATGAAAAAGTGCATGGTGTGTTGGAGGAATTGAAAGAAAACCAAAGGAATTGAAGAATAGTCAGCTAGAGTAAGAGAGTCAACAGACACAGTTGAACTCAATACATTAACCTAGAATTAAGCCCCTCTACCAACATGCTCCTCAAACCATACATACTTCCTGAACAACAGTCTCTGAAGTGGGAAGTCCGACCTTCCTTTTTAGATCTCAATCAAGCAGATTCCTTTGCAGAATCTGACAACGATGCCTACATCACATCTTCCTGTATGGAATTCTGCCTGTGGCATGCCATTTTCTTCTGGTGTAACAGTGTGGACTCTCTTATTAGACTGTGCTGGTTCAAATCCTGCCCCTGCCCCTTACAGACTGTATAACCTTGGACACAGTAGCTAATCTCTCTAAAGCTCAATCTGTCACCGATAAAATGAAAAGCAATACTACCTCCCTCAAAGTTACTGTTAAAGATTCACGTACGGATTTAACACAGTGCCTGGAACACAACAAATGCTCAATAAATATCACAGATTCTTCCCTTCCCCTGTTTCCTAAGTCTCTCTTCAGATGGTTCCTCTTCCATTCACACCTGCAAGACTATCTCTATCTCCCCACTTCCCACCCGAGGTTCTCCCAGTGTGATCTCATCCATCCCTAAGACCTCAACATGCTGAAAATGCCCGCATCTATTTCATTCAACGCCAGACCTCACTCCTGAGCTTCTGACACCTCTCACGCTTTGTGTTTTTACATACATTTCCCGGTCTGTCTGGAAGGCTCCCACCTCGTTAGCTCCTCTATGATCACGGTTCTCCCTCAATGATCGCCCTGAGCTCTAAGAGCCCCTTTACTTCTAGGTACCTGATAAAAACAGCAACGAACGCTCTTGAGGGCTCACCACCGGCAAGGATTATCACATGGGAGACAGGACAGTGCGGTCACCCACATATCTGCCAAAATTCCAGGTCCAGCAACGAAATTCTTGAGTCCGTGCTCTCCACCACGTCACTCTAGTTTAAGCCTCAGCAGATGCTTGTGGTTTAAAACTAATCAAGAAAAGGGGGGGGGGGGACATTGTTAGTCAAGACCTCTAGCTACACCTGGGCCGTACGGCGGCGGAGGAAAGGGGACGGGCAGGAGCGTGCGACCAGCACCTGGAGGAAGGCTCGAGGCTAAATCCGCGAGGGCCTCGGAGAGAGGGCGGGAGAGAGTGCTGCGAGCAGGGAAAGTCCGCCCCAGAGCAGCGGGTGAGACCGGCCGTCGGGGGCCTGGCACAGAGGGGCTCGGACACCCCAGCAGTCCCCGACGCAGAAGCCGCTGCCCGCTCTTCACGCTCCCCCTAACGGTGCACTCGCACCGCCAAAGTGGAATTTCCGACAGCAGCGGCAGCTGCAGCCTCGGTCCCGGCTCCACTCGCCTCCCCACAGCAGCCCCTGCGGTTCCAGCCAGGTGGACACCCACGATTCCCGCTTCCGGTTCAAACGCAGCGTGGACACGCAGCCCGGGTCTCCCGAGGAAATAGTCGGGGTCAACCGGGAGCGGGTACCATCTGCTCATGCGCGCCGACCCCCACACGTTTTGCGCTTCCAGCGCTGGCTTGCCTCAAAACACTTCGCTCGTCCGAACAAACGCGCGTGCGCGTTGCCCGCCAATGGTGTGCGACCTTGCGTTCGTCGCCCGCCCCCTGGCTCCAGCAGCGGCACCTGCATCCCACCTCCCCGCCGCCTTCAGCCCCACCCCTCCGAATAGGAGGACGGAAGTGACGACAGATACGACGGGAACCGAGGCGGGTTTTATTTCCGCGCCTTTCTTTCTCCGGCGGAAGCGATTGGCGGACGCGAGGCGAAAGAGGCGGGACAAATTGCCGCGGGTTCAGTGCCGCCACTGGAACCGGGAGATGCGGCGCAGGGGCTGTCGCTGTGTTGGCTTTTACCTGAATCTTGTCTCCTGTGGCGGTTCCTGCTGCGGCTTCGGTCATGTTGTTACCCTCGGACATAGCGCGGCTGGTACTGGGTAAGCGCGGTCGCGGGAGGGACGGGTAGTGGACCCGGCTGAGCGGGACGGAGCGACCTCTGGGGCCAAAGGTTCTCCCTAGGGTGGGGAAGCTCTGGGGCTCTGCCTCCCCGCCTGCAGCTCGAGATCTGCGGCGGTTCCCCTTGAGCCGGGCGCTCGGGTAGCGTAAGCCTCTTTGTGTGCGGCTGCTGTGCTCCCCGGAGGCTGCGTGGCGAGGGGAGGGCCGGGGAGAAGCGCGGGGCGGAACACCTGAGGCCCGGAGTTCGGAGGGGGAGCCAGGCCTGCACGCCTCGTTGGGACCCCCGGAAGGAGACTTGTCAGAGCTGGGACCCGATTAGGGAACACGAGGATGTCCCCAAGCCAGCCGGTCTCGTCGAGAGATCTTCGCGATGTCCTTCTCGCCCCTCCAACCGCGAATTTGGGGGCGAGCGGGGGTGATCTTCCCCGGCCATTCCTCGCTCTCCCTCCCCGCAGTGAGTGGTCCAGCGTAGGGCGTCTGAAATGCCAGCGGCATGTTGTAAAACAGCAATTCCTCGTCTTCCTCCGGCCAGAAATTTCACGGAGGAAAATGTCTTCCAGTTGAAAGTGGGCTAGTGCTCCTGGTTCGTTTTTCCTCCATTTGAGGACGGTTGGTGTCAATGGCCTGTTGTCGGGGCTTATTGTCTGTGTGGGGAAACGGGTTGTGTGTCCCCGGGAAAAATCCAGAGGGTCGCGCTGCTGGGAGCAAGAGCCCTAGGAAGCTCAGAGCCTGAGCCAGCAATGGTTTGCAGTCCTCGTACGCCACAGCCCTGAAAGTAAATGGTAAACCTGTCTGATGAAACTTCCCCGTGGTGTCCGCAGTAATTACTGTCGTTACCCTATTGTTAGAAAAATCCCGTTTGTCTTAATTTTTTAAATACTCAGAGCTGTCCGGAAAACTGGCTTTTGGTGAGCACATTTTGCAGGAAACAGGAGCGGGTAACGGTTGTACGGCCCCGTTTTGGGAGAAACTAATGACTTAGTTTTAAGTTTATTAATGTGTGGTTAATCATCTGCACGCTTTATCAGAACTCAATTATCAATAGTTAACTTCCATCTGTCTCTGTGAGAAAAAGCTGGCTGTTTTGTAATTGTTACATTTACTAGGATTATATGGAAACCAATTTAAAGTAGATTTTCACACTGTTCAAGGTAACATTGGCGTTTCCTCCAGGCATACAGTTTAAGGATTTTTGAGTTTTAGCAATTTGGTAATCCACTCCAGTTTCAGTAAGGATAGTCTTTTTTTTTTTTTTTAAGACTTATTTATTTATTTATTTATTTGAGGGAGTATGAGTGAGAGAGAGCATGAGTAAGGAGGAGGTCAGAAGGAGAAGCAGACTCCCCAAGGAGCTGGGAGTTCAATATGGGATTCGATCCTGGAAGTCCAGGATCATGACCTGAGCCGAAGGCAGTTGCTCAACCAACTGAGCCACATAGGCGCCCCGTCAGTAAGGATAGTCTTTAACAGGTTTTCTCACCCTAGCCCTATTGACATTTGGGTCTGGGTAAGTATTTATTGTGGGGAGCTGTCCTGGGCATTGTGAGATATTTAGCAGCATCCCTGATATCTATGGATTAAATGCCAGTAAGACCCCCCTCTCACCCCTGCCCACTTAGGACAGTATAAGAACTGTCTCCAGATATTGCCCCTATGTTTTCTGGAGGGAAAATCATCCCCAGTTAAGAACAACTGATCTTAAAGCAATATGGTTTTCTACGTGGAATAATTCACGCCAAATTGTATTCTCCACAAACCAGCTGCCTCTGCTTGACTCCTGCTTTTTTTAATGTATAGAAATTCCAAATTCATTTTCTTACCCTAAAAATTCTTTGTCATTCACATTCCATTTTAATTGCCACCAATCCTACTTAATATAGCCCCCCCTTGTCCCTTCTTTGGGTTCTGTCATGGCTTCTGATATAGTTTTGCTATTGACTTTGCTGTTAAAAAAAAAATCTGCCTAAATCATTCATACTAGATGTATTCTAAAGGAAAATACTGTGTAGTTATCAAAATTTCAAGTTGTGCAAAAGAATGTCTGATCCAAAAAAAGAATCTCCCCACACTCATTCTTCCTCAGTATTATGTGCGGAAGCTCATATCAGCACACAGATCTAGAATTCCAAAACTAAGAGGTTTAAAATTGTAACAATTTCATTATTTTGTCATGATTCTTCTTTAAGTACCCCTGTCTGTCTTCACCTCTTTGTGTTGACTCCTTATAATGTTCTTTAAAGAAATCTCTGGGTGCTTAGTATGGACACTGCTAAATGGTAAGAATAGAGAAATAGTTCCTCTTAGAGTTCACATAATTAGGTTTCTTTACCCTCAGGCATGTTCTCCTCCCACACCCACAAATCCCAGAATGCTTTACCTAGACCTCACCACACATTCTACCTAATGCTCCCAAGTCACCCTTTTACAAATCAGATTCTGCAACATCCCATGCTGGTTTGAACTTCACTACATGTAACCAGCCTCTGCTTCTCAGCTATATCCAGCCATTGTCTCTCTTCTGTAAATACTGTACAGGCCAAAATAAAAGTGTTGCTTATTACACTTGGGACTCCACTTCGGTTTTCTCTGTATGTTGTACAACGTGTTTCGTGCTCCGAGGAATTGATCCTGCCTGCTTCTCCTGCTTGATCTCAACCTTTCAGTGTCTGCCCCGTGCTCCAGGCATACTAACTGCTTGGAGTTTCTCCAGATAAAATCCAGTCTCTGGAACCTTCTCTAGCAGGTGTAGCTATTAGTGTCTCCTTAAGTGCTTCAGCAGCATTGTACTTCACTTCTGTGAAACCCTCATCCTGTGCTATCATTGCTTGTTTACTTATTTTTGTGAAATAAACATGACATAAATATATGCAACATTTTAGCCATTTTTAAGTGTACAGTCCCATGGTATTAAGTACATTCACATCTTTCTGTAACCATCATCATCATCATCTCCCTGTAGAATTTCATCTTCCCAAACTTAAACTTAACTTTTGACCTCAGTTTTCTTGATCTGGGATTAATAAGGCAGGCTTTGAAAATTCTTGGAAGCCCCCAAAACAGTAAAGGTTTATGTCAGTTGGGGCATTTTGATGAGTGAAGGGGCCAGAACATTTCTTGGATTTCTAAATAGGTTTGTTTTTTTCTGTGTGAGTCAGAACCCATTCAGGAAAACTGAAACCAATCTGAGTATTTAACATGGAGGGATATAATGAGGGAATGGTGATAGAAAAACTAAGAAGACGAGCAGCTTATGTGCGCCTGCTCAGAGAGTAACAACAGCAGGAAGCCACTTTGATAATCAGGAGGCCTAAGAGAAATGAAGCAGTCCAGAGGCTGGGTTCTTCCTCTGGAAGATGAAAGGTAAGCTTTTCTGGTGAGGGAACAGTAGTCACAGAGGAGAATCTACTAAGGCCAAGAGGGAATGGGGGGGAAACTACATGGCTTCTTTCAGCTGCCCTCCAGTCTCCCACCAGTGTTTCCCATTGTTTGAACACAGCCAGAAGCCAGCTGATGTGGAGCCTAGGAAACATTGCCTGAGTGGGGTCAGGTTTCCTATCACATAGCTCAGAGCAGGAGAGAGCGGGAAAAGATTTGAAGACAAACAGAATCAGAACTGACACACCTGAAAGGTCAAGAGCCACTGATCCTATTCACCTCTATGTATCTAAGATGTTATAAACATTTAGTAAGTATCTACAGAATTGCAGCTGTGATCATAGCATTTCTTTTTTACCTACTGAATATGTCATTAGATTGTTACTGTTTTCTCTTATCCAGATTATCTTTATTATTTACTCATAAAAATATATCATTGATGACATTTACAGCTTTTTTGGATCCTTACCCATTCTGTCTTATCAGTGGTATCTCCAGCTGTTCTCCATCACATATATTATGCTTTCTCCAAACAGTGCACATTCCCCAAACATGTTCTCCATGTATGCTTTTCATTGGCTTTTTGGGGATTCCCCAACCATCCTTTAAGACTCACCTCTTCTTTATAACATTCACAATTTCCCCCAAATTGGTAATACTTTCTCAAGCCCCTCTCCTCCCATAAAATAAGTCCTATTGTCTTACCACCTTTGCTTTTATTACAGTTACTTGCATATGTATCTTCTGGGTCCATTTAGGTAACTTCTTTATAGACAGAAACTTTGTTATTTGTGGATCTAGTAATATAAGGCGCTGCAGGTTTAGTCTTCCCAAGAATTGCTTACATTTTTAAGTAATCAAAATCTTCTGGGAAATTATAACATGTAAAGGAGGTATTTCAGGTAGGGGAATTTGTTATCTCTTGCTTTCTTCATCAGTCACCTCTCTTTAGGTTTCCCTATCCGTAAATAGGAAGAAGAGAAGGCACACTCTTGGCATCTCAGTTTCTAAAATTTGAATACTCTAGATGTAGTTTTATCTTTCCTTCTCTTTTCCAGTTATATTTCCCCTTCAGTCTAACTTGCTACTCATTTCTACCTCCACTGAAAAGCAGGCAGAGGACAATATTAAGAAAAAAGGAAACTCAGGAATGCTTTCTTACCTATTTGTACATCTCACTAAGTTTACACAAAGGATAGTTATTTTATTCTAAAGGTGTTTTTAGGAGAAAAAAAAAGATCATTGACGTTAATTGAAGAGTAATTATTTGTATTCTAGTAAGAGATCATTGCTCCCTCTTTTGTATTTTCATAGTAACATTTGAGGTTTGGAATAATTTAGAGCTAAAACTTTCCCCTGTTATTATGATAGAGAATTGATTACAATCAAGTATTTAACAATGATAAGTAAGATTTTTACAAGTAAATAAGTGGCTATATATATAGTTAATATTGAAGTACTCAATAATTTATAGCGTTGTTTTGGAACTTGTAAGACAAAAGTAAAACAGATTACATCAAGTCTAATCCAAAATAGGAACTCTAGGGGTATTTGGGTGGTTCAGTCAGCTAAGCATCTGACTTTTGATCTCAGCTCAGGTCTTGATCTCGGAGTTGTGAGTTTGAGCTGCGCATTGGGCTCCGTGTTGGGCACAGAGTGTACTTAAGAAATAAATTATAAAAAAGAGGTTGTCCCTGGTTGGGACAGTCATTTACACATCTGACTCTTGGTTTTGGCCCAGGTCATGATTTCTGGGTCAAGAGATCGAGCCCCATGTGGAGCTCTACATGGACTTTTCTGGAGATTATATACCCCTCTCCCTCTGCACCCCCCCCCCCAACTCTGCTCTTGCGCTCTCAGATAAATAAATATTTAAGAAATAATAAAATGGGAACTCTAGATTGCCCAAAATTACGCATGTTTTTTGTTTTGTTTTTTAAAAAATTTGTGTGTATATTTGTGTGTGTTAAAGAATTTATCTTTAAGTAATTTGTATGCCCAATGTGGGACTCCATCTTAAAACCCTCCGATCAAGAGTTTCATACTCTACCGACTGAGCCAGCCAGGTGCCCCTGAAGAATTTTTTTTTTTTTTAATCTAAAGCGATCATCATCCTGGATGGTATTCTAATTCACCATCCAAATCAGTTAGTCTAGAATAATTCACCCCACCTTCAGGACCACTTGGGCTGTGTAATTTCAGAATGCTCTGGGGATTTGGGGTTTTCTCCTTTTCATGTAACCACCTGTAGATCCTTGAAAAACCATTTAGTGTCTTCTGTTTCCTCTTCTGCAAATTGAGAAAGCCCAAGGTCCATTTCAGATCTAAATTTTGTGATTCTTAAATAAATCTGCTTGCAGAGGTGCTTGTTAATGTCTCTTAGGAGGGCTCCCAGTGCCCTGCAGCCCAGCAAGAGAATGAAGCTCACCTACTGAAGGGCCACCTAATAACTTAATGGGCTTTGATGTGGACAGCTAGGTTTTAATTTTCTCCTAGAACACAGTCCCAGGGGGTAAAGCGTACTTTATATATAACAATCATATGAGCAATTTCGATTGCTAGAGGGTATCTCATTTAGAAATCAGGTTTAAGGCATGTTCCTCTGATACTTTTTACTATCAGAACAAAATAAAAGCCCTGAAAGTAATGTTTATACTTGGGGTTTAATCTGTTGCAGAGTCAGAAGTATCTAAGAATTAAGCATCTATAAATATTTAAAACTGTGAAATCACAAATACTAATTCTAATAATCTCTGTTAAGTGTGAGTAGAAGCCAAAAGGAACTAGCAAAGTCCCTAGGAACACTTTGAATATAAACTTAATCCTATGGTCACGTCTAATAGAAGAGTTGGGGGAAATGCGTAAGTTGACTATACAAGCACATCATCAGCTCTGCCCTTGGAAAATGGATCATGTGGAGAATGCTGAAGTCTCTTTTTCCTCTCATAACCTGATGCTGCAGAATAAAATAAGCCATTCTGCCTGAATTTCCAGGATTTAGCTACCCATACCCCCGCATACATGCATCATAGCTTTACAAACTGCTCTTTCTATGGTTATAGACCAAAGATATTAAATCTTTTTTTCACTTCTTAATCTTCTCTTAATCTACTCAGAAAAGTAGCAGTTGCTTGCTCTGATAAGATGGTGGAAACCAAGGTCCAAGAAGTTACGTATGTGCTGTAAACTGCTTTTCCTTCAAATGCTGAGGAATACTGAAGGAAGACTGTCGTTAATCATTGATTTTTATTCATTTCATTTTTCCATTCATTTATTCTTTTGTCCATTTATTCAGGAACTTGTTCTGTTTTTAACATACCCCACTCAAGGAAAGCTTCTTATTAAATCCATCTTACCCACTTCTCTTTTTTTTTTTTCTTTTTGCTCTATTTTATTGTATGTATATATTTTATTCATGTATTCACCACTTGATGGATATTTGGTTTGGTTTGGGTTTTATATAAACTTATAAAATGTTTACAACCTTGCTTATAAGTTTTTGTGTGGACATGTTTCATTTGAGTAAATACTAAAGTAGGGTTGCTAAATTAGGTTTAAATCTACTATCTCGGGGTGCCTGTCTGGTTCAATTGGTAAAGTATGGGACTCGTGATCTTGGGTTCATGAGTTCAGGCCCCTCGTTGGGCATAGGCTTAATTTTTTAAAAAAATGAATTTATTATCTTGCCATTTGTTTTCTATTTGTCCCTTTTGTTTCTTGCTCTTTTTTTCCTGCATTCTTCTGGATTATTTTTAGTATTTCATTTTGTCTCCACTGTTGGTTTATTAACTTTAGCTCTTTATTTTTCTAAAAGTAAAGCAAAACACATCAAGTCTAATCTAAAATGGGATCTCTAGATTGCCCACAGTTGGGCATGTTTTTTAAGAGCAGAAGATAAATACTTAGATATTACTGTTTTAAGATGCATTATAATTTTTAAACACTTTATAGAAGTAATCCAGTTTCTTAACAAAACCTTTTCTCAAGTGTGTACTCAAGTATAATGTCTTACGATAAGTCATAAACTGCTTGGTATGTGATAATCCTAGGCCAGGGTAGCTAGCACTAATGACTATATTTTTTCTGAGAAAGGCTCATTCTGTCTACGTTCTGCCTAGAGCAGTTTCTCAACCTTATTTTATTGTTACACCCTTAAGGAGTATTTTAGGATTTTTCCCCTGATCCCCCATATGATACTTTAATATCACAAATACACTGTTCATATATTGCATACACATCTGTGATTTATGCATTAAAAGGGTGATCTTCTCTTTGTTTCCTTCCCTCTTCTGTACCAAATGCATCCCTTTAGTTCTGTCTTATTTTTGAGAATGTTTAGTCTACAGAAAAATCCACATTAGGAATTTGATTTCATACCACCACCTGTTAGAAGTCTCAAGTGATTATGAATACATCTGGGGTGCTTAGTCCTTTTGAAACTCTCCCATGAAAAGAAATTGTTTATCTTCATTTTAAATTTTGAAACCTGTAGAAAAAAAAAACTCCAGCTGCCCTGTTTCCAAAGTGACTCCAGTGGTTCATATACATAATAAATTTCTGTATTGGTGAAATCTTAGTAGCAGCTGACTTATTCCAAATAATGTAACTGTTAGAAAGTAAACCATCATAAAAATGATTTATTCTCAGCTGGCTGTAGAATTATAATTGTTTATATTGGGTTATTTGTGAAAAATAAAAAGAGGGAAAATAGCAATCTATCTTTGATCTAATTTCATATTTGAGATGATGTCACCTCTTCAGTGATGGGGATACTGGAGTAATAGTATATGAGATAAAAGGTATATTATGGTTTCTAAATGTCTTCCCCTATTCCAAAGGACAGTATCTTTGGTTTTTTGTTTGTATATTTGTTTCTCTCTGTAGCATTAGTGAGCAAGCTATTGGAAAACTGATTCATCAACTATAAGTAGAAAGTGGTGAGTTGGTTCCCGGATCTCAGCTAGGGTATTTCCTAAAATGGAATGACAATTTTCTTGCCCTTTCATTTGATAATCTCCGTATATAATGACTCCATGGGCACTCTAAGTAGTTTTTTGATGTGGAGGACCTGGTTAAAGATACAGTTCCATGTGAAAAAGAGTAGAACCATATAATTTTAAAGACAAGAGACCTAAATGATTGCTTTAGTAGTTAAATACTGGAGTATTGTATCAGCCTTAAGCTAAGTCTACTACAATGGTAGGTCTAAGGGAATCTAGTATCTGGTAAGAGGCATATGACACATACTGAGAGGATGCAAAAAAAAAATCTCTGAAGGAGTGGTAGTTAACCCTAGACCTGAGGAATGAGTTGGAATTAGCTAGGTTAAGATAATAAGCAGCTGAAGCAATGGGAATGGAGTATACGAAGGTCTTGATACCAGAGCATACGTGAATTTGCAGAATGTAAAGACCAGTTAGTCTGGGAGAGACGGAATGGTATGAGAAAAGGCTAGAGAAGAAATTAGGATGCAAAACAGGTAGAGCTTCGTATAACGTGAAGAATTTAGGATTACATTTTTTCATTGAGATGCAATTCACATCTCACAAGTTGTAAAATTCACTGATTTTCACTATATTTACACAATAGGCAGTGTATTCACAGTGTTTTGCAACCATCACCACAGTGTTAATTCCAGAACATTTCCATCATCCTCAGAAGAAACCCCAGACCTGTTTCCCATTTGCCCCCTTTGCCCAAATTCTGGCAACTGCTAATTTACTTTTTGTTTCTGTGGATTCCCCTATTCTGGACATTTCATGTAAATGGAATTCTACAATTTGTGACCTTCTGATCTGACTTATAAAAATTTGTTTGCAAGATTCATCTGTGTTGTACCAAGTTGAAGTAGTTACTTCCTTTTCATGGCTTAATAATGTATTTGGGTTGTTTCCACTTTTTGCCCTTTTTTTTTTTTTTTTTTTTTTTTTTTGCGTGGTGGTTTCCACTTTTTGGCTATTAAGAAAAATGCTATGAACATTTCATGTACAAGTCTTGTGTAGACATACTGTTTCAGTTCGCTTAGATATGTACCTAAGAGTAGCATCACTTGGTCATGTGGTAATTCTGTATTTAATATTTCGGAGAACTTCCCAAGTGATTTTTGAATGATTTTGCATCATTTTATATTCCTATCAGCAACGTATGAGATTTCTAGTTTCATCAGATCTTTGCCAGTACTTTCTTAATTCTGGTTGTCCTAGTGGGTACGAATTGATCCATTTCATTGTGGTTTTGATGTTACATCTTCCTATTTACCAAAGAAGTTGAGCCTCTTCTTAAATGCTTATTGATTTGTTCTTTATGTATTCTGGATTCTGGCTCCTATCAGATAGATGACTTGGGAATATTTTCTTCCATTTTGTCCATCGTCTTGTCTTTTTTTTTTAAGATTTTGTTTATTTGAGAGAGAGAGACTGAGACAACGACAGAGATGGGCAGTGAGTATGAGAAGGGAGGAGAAGGAGAAGCAGGAGAAGCAAGCTCCCCACTGAGAGGGAGCCTGATACAGGGCATGATCCCAGGACCTGAACTGAAGGCAGATGCCTAACTGACTGAACCACCCAGGCACCTTTCCATCAGTCTTTTCACTTCCTACGTAGTATCCTTGAAAGCACAAATGTTTTTACTTTTGATGAACTTCAATTTATCTAATTTTTCTTTGGTTGCTTGTTCTTTAGATGTCCTAAGAAACCATTACCTAATCCTACATAATCAGATTTACACCCATGTTTTGTTCTAAGACTTTAAGAGTTTTTGCTCCTACCTTTGTACATTTAATCTATTTTTAGTTAATTTTTATATTTGGTATGAGGTGTAATTTAATTATTTTGGTCCAATGTCATTGTTTTGCATGTGAGTATCCAGTTCTCCCAGCACCAGTTGTTGAAAAGACTAGTATTTCCCCCATTGAGCTGATTTGGCACTGTTTTTGAAAATCAATTGACTGTAAATGTCTGGAATGTTAATTTTGTCCCATTGATCCATATGTCTATCCTTTATGCTAGTACCGGCATTGGTTGCCATTGCTTTGTAGTATGTTTTGAAGTGGGTAGGTGTAAGATTTCATTTTCAAGATTGTTTTAACTACTCTGGGTCCCTTGTTATTCCCTATGATAGTTAGGATCAGTTAATCTCTGCTCAAAAGGCATCTAAGATTTTGATAGGAATTGTGTCGAATCTAATATTGACAACTGAATAACATTAACTCTTCTAATACATAAATGGATAAACCTCTCTTGATTATTTAGTCTTCTTTAATATCTTTTAGTATATTTCTAGGTTTTAGTAGGATCATACACTCCTTTTGTTAAACTTAATCCTAAATATTCTTTTTGATTCTGTTGTCAATGAAATTGGTTTTTTTAAATTTCATTTTTGGATTGTTCGTTGTAAGTATATAGAGATGCAGCCGATTTTTGCAAAGTCATCTCATATCCTGAAGCCTTATTGATGTCATTTATTGACTTTAATAGTTTTTCTGTGTGTACATGGATTCCTTAGAATTTTCTATTTAGGATTTCATGTTATCTGCAAATGAGGACGTTGGGGTTTTTTTCCCTTTCCAGGGTGGATGCTTTTTACTTTAGTTTCTTTCCTAATTGCTAAACTAGAACTTCTAGTAGAGTGTTGCATAGAAATTGTAAGAGCAGACATGGTCTTGTCCCTGATCCTGTGGGCAAAGCTTTGACTCTTAAACCTTGGAATATTAAGTAAGCTGTGAGATTTTCATAAATGCCTTTATCAGGTTGAAGAAATTTCCTTATAGTCTCATTTTTTATCATGAAAAGGTGTTGGATTTTGTGACATGATTTTTTTCTATGTGTGTTGAGATAATAACGTAGTTTTGTTTTTTATTCTGCTAATACAATGTATTCGGGCAACTTTACTCAGTTCACTGTAATAAATCAATGTAATCATTGATTTCTTTTTGTTTTAGTGAACCAGTCTTGCATTTTTGGCACAGTTGCACTTGGTCATGGTGTATTATCATTTTCAAATGTTAATAGATTTAGTTCATTAGTATTTTGTTAAAAATTACTACATTTGCTTTTTCATAAGGGATACTGGTTTGTGGTTTTCTTGCGATGTCTTTGGTTTTAGTATCAAATTATTAATAGTATCAGCGATTGAAATGAGGTGGCTTCTTTCTCTCTTTTTTTTTTTTTTAAAGAATTGGTGAACTTCTTTCAACATTTGATAGAATTCACCACTAAGGCCATTTGATCCTAGGCCTTTCTTTATGAAAAGAGTATTTATTACAGCCCAATCTGTACTTGTTCTAAGTCTGTTCAGATTTTCTGTATATTCTTGAGTTGATTTAGTTCATGTCTTGTCTAAGAAATATTTATTTCACCTGAGCTTTCTGAATTGTTGGCACACAACTGTTTATAGTATCCATTTATAATGTAATTTACTTCTGTAAGGTTGATAGTAATGTCCCCTCTTTCATTCCTGAACTTCGGAATTTGAGTCTTTTTTTTTTTTTTCCTTTGTCAGACTCTCTAAAGATTTGTCGATTTCTGTTGTTCTTTTCAGAGAATCAACTTTTTGTTTCATAGACTTTTCTCTATATTTAAATTCTCTCATTTTTCTTCTCTGATAACTTTCTTCTTCTTTCTTTTGGGTTTAATTTGCCCTTCTAGTTTAGAAAATGGAAGGGTGGGTTATTGGTTTGAGATCTTTCATCTTTGAAATAAATGTATTTACAATATAAATATACCACTAAGCACTTCTATAGCTGCATCCTGTATGTTTTAATATGTGTGTTTTTGTTTATCTCAAAATATTTTCTACCTTCCTTTTGTTTTCTTCTTTGATCCTTTGATTTTTTTAGGAGAGTGTTTAATTTCCGCATATTTGTGAATTTCTTATTACTGGTTTTGTTTTTGTTTTGTTATTTGACAGAAAGAGACGACTGGGGGGGACACAAGGAGGGGGAGTGGGAGAGGGAGAAGCAAGCTTCCCAATGAGCAGGGAGCCAGACGAGGGACCCATCCCAGGATCTGGGATCATAACCCGCGCCGGAGGCTGATGCTTAACGACTGAGCCACCCAGGCACCCCCTTATTACTGATTTCTAATTTTAGTCTTTAGTGGTCAGAGAGCATACTCTATATAATTTCTTTTTAAGTTTATTGAGACTTTATGTCCTAATGTGTGGTTCATCCTGGAGGATGTCCATGTGCACTTAAGAAGAATGTATATTTTGCTGTTGTTGGGTGGAGTACACTATACATGTCTGTTAGGTCTGGTTGGTTTATAGTGTTCAAGCCTTCTGTTTACTTATTGAGCTCTCTAGTCTATTACTGAAAGTAAGTCTGTAACTTTTATTGGTGAATTTTCTAGCTCCTATTCCACTTCTGTTAATCAGCTTCATGTTTTTTGGAACCTTGGTTTTACATGCATAGTGCTTGTAATTGTTACCTTTTTGATTGATTGAATGTTTTATCATTATTTTTTGTCTCTACTAACAATATTTATCTTAATTTTTCTGATACTGGTATAGCCTCTCCAGCTCCTAATTAGTTACTATATGAATGGTACATCTTTTTCCATCCTTTTATTTTCAAACTATTTGTGTGTTTGAATGTAAATTGTATTGTCAAGAGCATGTACTTGAATCATATTTTTTATTCATTCTATAAGTCTGTAATTTTTTATTATTTAAACCATTATCATTTAATGTAATTACTGATAAGGTAAGGATTTTGCCTGCCATTCTGTTGCTTGTAGTCTATTTGTATTTTATGTTTACTTGTTCTGTTACTCTTCTATTACGGCCTTTATTGTGTGTTAAATCCAATTTACCATTTTAATTCTGTTGTTATTTTTCCTTTTTTTTTTTTTCCCTTAATTTTTATTTTAGAGAGCACATGCATGTGAGCAGGGAGGGGGCAGAGGGAGAGAGAGAGAACCCTAAAGCAGACTCCCCACTGAGCCCAGAGTCCTGTGTGGAGCTCTGTTCCAGGCTCCCAAGATCATGATCTTAGCCAAAAACAAAAGTTGAACATTTAACCAACATTTAACCAACTGAGCTATCCAGGTGCCCCCACAATTGTTGTTTCCTTTATATTTTTTATTTTTGAGTTTTTTTTTAGTGATTGCTTGGAGGTTACAAGTAACTTAAAATAGTCTTGTTTGGATTAATACCAACTTAATTTAAATAGTATATAAAAACTTCACTCCTGTGTAACTCCTTTCTCTTCTCCCTTTTTGCTTTTAAGGACATATAAATTATATCTTCATCATTATGATTACCAACCCACATTTATATTTAACTATTCTATACAGTTGTCATTTAAAGCAGAGGGGAGTTACAAACAAAAAGTAACTTACACTGTTTTATGTTTACCTATACAGTTACCTTTATTAGTGTTTTTTTTTTTAACATGGATTTGTTTCAATGTCTAGTGTCCTTTGATTTTAAGTTAAAGAACTCCCTTTAGTATTTCTTAAAGGGCAAGTTGGCTAGCAACAATGTCTCTGGGTTTTGTTTCATTTTGTATTTTTAATGTAAGAATAGTATAATGTCTCCATTTTGAAGGGGTTTTGTTGGTCTTGGTTGAGTTTTTGTTGTTGTTAACACTTTGCCTCATCTCCCTGCCTATGGCCTCCGTGGTGTCTAATGAGAAAAAAGCTGTTAAACTTACTGAAGATCACTTGTGATGCCATGAGCTGTTTCTCTCTGCTGTGCAAATTCTCTTTGTCTTTTAGCAGTTTCATTATGAGGTGTCTAGGTATGGATCTCTTTCAGTGTATCCTACTTGGAATTTATTGAACTTCCTGGATAAATAAATTAATGTGTTTTCTAAAATTTTGGATGTTCCTTATTTGGATATTATTTCTTCAAATATTCCTTCTGCCTTTTTCTGTCTCTTTTCTTGGACTTTGATTATGCTTATGTCAGCATAACTGATGGTGTTCCACACATCTCAAAGTGTGTTAATTTTTTCTGATACTTTTTTGTTTTTATTCCTTATGCTAGATACTCTCATTTGATCTGTGTTCAGGTTCACTAATTCTTTCATCTGCCTCTTCACATCTGCTTTTGAGTCCACCTCTAGGGAATTTGTCATTTTAGTTGTTTTACTTTACTTTTCTTTTCTTTTCTTTTTTTTTTTTTTTTTTTTAGATTTTATTTATTTGACAGAGAGAGAGAGAAATCACAAGTAGGCAGAGAGGCGGGCAGAGAGAGAGGGGAGGAAGCAGGCTCCCCGTGGAGCAGAGAGCCCGACATGGGGCCCAATCCCAGGACCCTGAGATCAGACCTGAGCTGAAGGCAGAGGCTTTAACCCACTGAGCCACCCAGGCACCCCATTTGTTTTACTTTTCAACTCTAGAATTTCTATTTGTTTTTTTGTAAAATTTGTGTTTTTCTTCTTTTTGATGAAACATTGCTCTCACAGCTTTCTTTAGATATTTAGAAATAGTTTTCTTTAGTCCTCTGAGCTTACGTAAAACAGCTGATTTTGGGGATGCCTGGGTGGCTCAGTCGGTTTAAGCAGGGAGCCTGCTTCTCCCCCTGCCTGCTGCTCTCCCTGTTTGTGCTCACTCGCTCTTTCTCTCTCTCTCTGACAAATAAATAAATAAAATCTTTAAAAAGAAAAAAAAAGCTGATTTGGGGGACACCCAGGTGAGGCAGGGTTAAGCATCTGACTCTTAGTTTCCCCTCAGGTGGCGATCTCAGAGGTTGAGCCCAGCTTCAGGCTCTGCACTCAGTGCGGTGTGCGCTAATGTTTCTCTCCCTCCCTTCCTTCCTTCCTTCCTTTCTCTTTCTCTCTCTCTCTTTTTTTTTTTTTTTCCTCTTTTTCTTTCTCTTCCTCTCTCTTTCTCTTCCTCTTTCTTTTCTTTTAAATAAATATTTAAAATATGAAATAGCTGATTTAAAATTTTAACTCTTGGCTTCCTTAGGGATGATTTTTATTGACTGCTTTTATTTTTGCCCTGTATATGAAACATACTTTCTTGTTTCTCTGCATATCTCTGAATTTTTTTGCTGGAAATTAGACATTTTAAGTAATACAATGTGACACTCTTGTAATAAGATTCTCCTGCCTCCCCCATGTTTGTTAGGGCTCTTTACTGTTGTTTTAGCAGTTGCTGTGAACTGCTGCCTGAACTAAGTATGTAGAATCGATAGTCTTTTGAGTTTATATTCTATGATTGGACTTTGTTTTTTTTGTTTTGTTTTGTTTTGTTTTGTTTTTGTTTTTTTTTAAGATTTTATTTATTTGACAGAAAGCACAAGCATGGGGACCAACAAAGAGAGAGGGAGAAGCAGGCTCTCCACTGAGCAGGAAGCCACATTCGGGGCTGGATCCCAGGAACCTGGATCATGACTTGAGCCAAAGGCAGATGCTTAACCGACTGAGCCCCCAGCAGCTCCCAGTTATTTTCTTTAATTGCTTGGAGTCCCTGAGTCTCCCACTGTTTCCTCAAGGGTTGGTGTGTATGTTTAGGCATGCTTCACCATTCAGCTGAGCAGTTGACAACTCTGTTTTAGCCTTACTTCCTGCTCACTCAGCTGTATTGGTCAGCCAGAGGTGAGGGCTTAGGGTCTTGTCAGATCTCTTCTGAGTACGTACACGGCTTGCGCACACCCTTCTAATAGCCCGTGAGTATATCTTGGCTCTTGAGAGTCTGCTGTGGACTGCTCCTACCCCAGCTCTGTGTGTGTTTAGCTTGTTTGTCCCGCTCTTCGTCACAGGCAGCTGTAGTAGTAAGCAAATTCCTGCTGATAGTTTTAAGAAAACATCTTAAAGAAGTTTCTTTGTACAGGGTAAATTCTGATTCAGTTCAAAGACCAGCCATGCAAGTGGAGGTTTTCCGATAATTTTCCCACAGATCAAATTATGACAGTGTCTGGGAATGGGAATGGGTCTTTGGAAAAATTCCAGCCCTGTCTGATCTTCTGTTTTTCTCAAATGCTTCTAAGACTTTGGTTATTTTCCGAGTTCTGTAAAAGTTTTCCTTTTTTAAATAATTTGTGCCAGTGTTCTCATTGCTTTTATGGAGGAGAGGATTTTTAGAAGTCCTTATATTGTCATTCCAGCTGAAGCTGCTCAGAATTTAGAAATTAAAACTGAGTGCTATGGGAAATGGTTGCAGGGCTTTACACAAGGGAGTAATTTCACCAGATTTGATCCACAAGTCGAGGCAAGTGTGATGCTTTACACATGAAGCACCTTAATCCTGGAAGATATGTGCAATTTTTTTTTTTTGCCCCAAATTACAGTTTTTATTTTAATCAAATAGAATAAGAACCTGGCCTTCCGATACCAGGTCAAATGTTCTTGCTGTACTATGCTACTGTTTTGAGTTGTGGATTTAGGTAAACACCAATAATGCTAAGAAACAAAAGAACCAAGGATAGGCTGCTAGTCAAGTCAGATGAAGCATTCATGATGTGCAGGTACCGCGTGCTGATTGTTCTGTAAATGTCAGTTAGATGTAAATGCTCAAGTTTTATTGAAATAGTGTTTTGATTCCTAAACGCATAAATTAAAAAATCAAAGGAGTGCCTTTCTTTCCTTTCCTTCAAAGCAGATCTTTTGTTCATTTTTCTCTTAAACCATTAGGCAGTTAAGTGAAATGAACAAGTAAATAGCAACGTTGGGAGAATATAGTTTTGTGATTATCCAGAAACTTACTTTTATAAGTGTTTGCCAGCCTGGTCAGTATAGAGGTTATGGGGTAGAAGAACGTTGATGATTTCTTTATTAGTTTTCCTGTTACTTATCATTACTTATAGATTCGCTTGCAAGCATTACTGTGCATTAATTTACTTGATCAAATACTGCATGTTTTTAGTTTCTCTGTGTCAAATAAATAAATAAAATCTTAAAAAAAAAAAAGACTACTTTGTCCTGCAGCACAAACTAGTGGCACTGGGCAAGGCTGCAGAAACCCAGCACGTTCCACCCAAGGTTCCATTTCTGATATGAAACTGCATTTCTGTGGCCTTTTGGTGAAAGTACAGAAATTACTGGAATTACCTGACCTTCTGTTTCTCATTTAGGTTACTTACAACAGGAAAACCTCACTTCTACCTGCCAGACTTTTATTTTGGAAAGTTCAAATTTAAAAGAATATGCGGAACATTGTACAGATGAAGGTTTTATCCCAGCCTGCTTACTGGTGAGTGCTTTGTTCCTGAAGGGAAATATTTCCTCATTGACCAACATGAGACACTTTAAACACCAGTCTTAACATCAGCTCATTGGTAGTATCAAAATTGGTAGAGATTTGATAGTATTCATGCGTGGCTAGAGAGATCTAAAGGCGGCAGCTCTTCTTTTCACACATTTATGCCAAAACTTGGCTTCTCCGAATCAGTTTCAAAATGACCCTCTCAGGGCACCTGCGTGGCTCAGTCAGTTAAACGTCTCCTTTTGGCTCAAGTTGCGATTTCAGGGTTCTGGGATAGAGCCCCATGTCAGGCTCCCTGCTCGGTGAGGAGCCTGCTTCTCCCTCTGCCATTTCCCCCACTTGTGTTCTCTGGTGCACGCATGCTGTCTGTCAAGAGAATAAATAAAACCTTTTTTAAAAATAATACTCTCATTTCTTTTTTCTTTTTCTTTTTCTTTCTTTTTTTTTTTTTTAAGATGTTATTTATTTGACAAAGAGAGGCAGCATAAGCAGGGGAGAGCCCAATATGGGGCTTGATCCCAGGACGCCAGGTTCATGACCTGAGCCAAAGGCAGATGCCTAACCAATTGAGCCACCCAGGAACCCCAGCACTCTCAGTTCTAATTAGTTCCACTACTGCTTGTCTTGGGGCTCATTTGTTTTCTGTGTGCTGTTGACTATACAGTTGTGTCCCTCCAAAATTCATGTTGAAACCCTAACCACTGATGTTGTTATACCACTGTGGTGGTATTGAGAGGTGGGGCCTTTGAAAATTAATTAGGTTTAGATTAGGTCATGAGGTTAGGCCCCTTATGAAGTTATTATTGCCTTTACAAGAATTGGAAGAAAGGGATCTTTCTCCTTGAAGAGACAGAGGGGATCCTGTGTGAGCACACAGCAAGAAGGGAGATGTCTAGAAGCCAGGAAGTTGGCCCTCACCAGGAACCAGATTGACCAGCACCTTGATTTGAAACTCACCAGTCTCCAGAATAAGAAATGCCTGTTATTTAAGCCACCTGCTCTATGGTATCTTGTAGCAACCCAACTTTTTCCTATGTCTGGTTGTTTACTTAGACAAATAAAAAACAACTGTTTTGTTATCTTATTGTCCCCTTTTTAGAATATCACTAGACCAACAGAGCATCATTTGGAATATAATGGACATATTTTGGAGCTACATTATTTGACATAGTGTTTTGTTAACTTACTTTGAACGTGTCTCCTTAGATTCATTTCAGTTGTCACAGACAACCTGCTTATCCATGGAGGAAACCTGAACAAAACTGATGAAGAATATCAAACATACTGTGTTCATTTAAGGTGTCAGTTCTCCCCATTTTGATCTATATATCCATTACAATCAAAATCTCCACAAGCATTTTTATAGATAGCAACAAGCTGTGATTCTAAATTTTATATGGAAAAGCAAAGGAACTAAAAGAGCCCAGATAATTTTTAAAAAGACCCCCATTACTTAATTGTAAGACTTAAAATCTCTGGTGATCATGGGGCGCCTGGGTGTCTCAGTCGTTAAGCGTCTGCCTTTGGCTTAGGTCATGATCCCAGGGTCCTGGGATCAAGCCCTGCATCAGGCCCCCTTCTTAGTGGGATGCCTGCTTCTTGTGTTCCTTCTCCCGCTTGTGTTCCCTCTCTCACAGTCTCTCTTTCTCTCTCTCTCCCTGTCAAATAAATAATCTTTAAAAAAACAAACCTCTGGTAATCAAGATTGAGTGGCATTAGAGGAAGGTGAGGCAGGCACTTAGATCAGTGGAACAGAATAGATCCCAATGTAGATACAAACAAAACTGATTTTGACAAAAGTGCAAAGGCAATTCACTGGAGAAAGACTAATTTTATCAGCAAGTGGAAATAGAACAAGTAGACATCTAGATTCAAAAAAAGGTCCTCTACACATACCGCATACAAAGATTAACCAAAATAAAGATAGACCAGAGGTATAATGTAGAACTATAAGATTTTTTGGAGAAAACACAGGAAAAAATTTGTGTGAACTTGGGTTTGGTGATGAGTTTTAGATGTGACACCAAAAGCACTGACAATAGAAGGATAAATTGGTAAATTAGACTTCGTAGAAATTTAAAAATTTTGCCCTACAATAGACTGTTCCAAGAATGACAAGCCACAGGCTAGAAGAAAATATTTACATTATCATACATGTGATAAAGGATTTATATCCAGAATATCTTCAAAAACTGCTACATTTTTTTTTTAATGAAATTAATGGACAAGAAATCTGAAGATGGCCATAAGCTTATGGGAAAAAACTTCCACAAAAGGAAAAAATGCTCCAAATCATTTGTTACTGGAATAAATACAAATGAATACTCTAAGGAGATACCAATGTATATCTATTAGAATGGCTAATTTAAAACACAATTTTAGGGTGCCTGGGTGGCTCAGTTGGATAAGCCTCTGCCTTCGGCTCACATCATTATCTCAGGTCAGTGTCCTGGGATCAAGTCCCACATCAGGCTCTCTGCTTGGCAGGGAGCCTGCTTCCTCCTCTCTCTCTCTCTCTCTCTCTCTCTCTCTCTGCTTGCCTTTCTGCCTACTTGAGATCTCTGTCAAACAATAAAATCTTTAAAAAATAAATAAAACACAATTTTTAAAACTGTCAGATACTTGGCAGTAAGGATGCAAAGCAGCAGGAACTCACATTCGTGGCTGATGAGAACATAAAACCATTACCACCACTTTGGAAAACAGATTGATAATTGTTTATAAAGGTAAACATACATTCCCCATGTTACCCAGCACTCGTACACCCAGGTGAATTGAAAAATACGTTCACATAAAAATCTGCACACTAATGTTCATCTGTGATGGTCAAAAACCAAAAAGAAAACCACACTGTCCTTCAGCCAATAAGGGGATAAACTATGGTACAGCCATAGAAGCAAATACTACTAAGCAATAGAAAACAACACACTGTTGATTGACACAACAGCATGAATGAATCTTAAATTCCTCTGAGTTCCTCTAAATTAGCCATTTTCAGCAAATAAGTGAAACTTATTGTATATAACTGGAGCCAGGACTCTCTGGGAGGAAGAAGATAAAGATAAGCCTAAGAACAAAACCCGTGGTATTGAATCATAGTCATATTGTAGTTAATCATAGAGATATCACTGTGATGCCATATTTGGTATCTGTACAAATCTATATATAAATATAATAAGTAAGAAATACGATCTATGTATTTGTACAAATCTATACAGAGACATAGGTGTGTTTGTTTACATGGATGAACATGTCTGTGGGGTTGTGTAGCTCTTCCTGCTGTGAGGGCCCAGCTGTGGTGGCCCCCCAGTAGCTACATGCACACCTGGCCCCTGTATCTTCTCCCAGTTCTGGAGGCTGGGAAGTCTGAGATCAGAATGCCCTAATTCAGTTCCTGGTGATGACTGTCTTCCCGGCTTAGTAGATGGTCACTTTCTCCACTGTGTCCTTACCTGAATTTTGAGAGACACAATACCAGTTGTTCACAAATTATTAGCTACTACAATTAAGGCATAATGACCAAGTTAGCATTAAGCAAATCGCCAGATGTTTCAGGCTTTAGTTAAGAAACAACAAAGTAGAAATCTTCAGGAAAGAAAAGGAAACTGGTTCCCTGTCCTATGGTAGACATTGTCTTAGACATGTTTCATCTATCCTTATTCTTCACAACAAATGACTCTGCGAATTAAGAATTAACCTCTCCACTTTTATGTGTGAAAGTAAGCCTTCCAGATTCTTATGGCCTTAGATTTAAGTTAATAAAAACGTGCGCTTCAGTAGTAGGAGAAACAGGAAATGAGTTTCAGAGACAATGGAGGTGAAAATAGGAAGGTGCCGATCCTTGAGAACTCTTAGGCTCAGCGATTTTTTTCACTTTGTTTTTTGGCAGGTTCACATGGCTTTCAGGGTAGGGAGGGCAAATTAGGGGTGGGTCCTTACCGTTTTTAAAGAGTTATATGGGGGCACCTGGATGGCTCAGTTGTTAAACATCTGCCTTCGGCTTAGGTCATGATCCCAGGGTCCTGGGATGGAGCCATGAATCGAGCTCCCTGCTTGGCGGGAAGCCTACTTCTCCCTCTCCCACTCCCTCTGCTTGTGATCCCTCTCTTGCTGTCTCTCTGTCAAATAAATACTTTTTTTTTTAAAAGATAAAAAAATTAAGAGCTATAAGACTGGATCCCTACCCTGCAGCTGAAAACTGCTTTTCTGCCTTTGGATTATTTTAGCTAATGAAACATAGTCATAGTGTCCTATTCACACAGGCAAGATTCTTGACTTGTGGATTTCATGCAACCCCTAAGTTAAGTGACTCTTCATTTTTGATAACCTGTTCTTTTTTTTTTTTTTTTTTTTTTTTTTTTTTTTTTTTTTGTCAGAGGGGGATGAAAAGCAGGCAGAGAGGCAGGCAGAGAGAGAGGAGGAAGCAGGCTCCTTGCTGAGCAGAGAGCCCGATGTGGGGCTCAATCCCAGGACCCTGAGATCATGACCTGAGCCGAAGGCAGCGGCTTAACCCACTGAGCCACCCAGGCGCCCCTTGATAACCTGTTCTTACCTTAATCTTTTCTTCATCAAAAAATCCAGATCTTTTATAACTTTATACAGTGAATGTTTCATGGTAAGAAATTATGAGTAGTATTGCACAATTTTTGTAATGCTTGATCTTTTTCTTTTCAGTCCTTGTTTGGAAAAAACTTGACAACAATTCTGAATGAATATGTAGCTATGAAAGCAAAAGGTAAGAACTGAGGGTCAGGGATTCTTTTCTATTTTATACAGTATTTCTCTAATTGTTTTAATTAGAAATAAATTTTAAAGGCTATTAATGCTTCTTATAATAGCCAAAAGAAAGCTTGTCTTAGTTGTGATGAGATAAGTTTTGCTGGGAAATATTTAATTAGTTTGAGTTGATATTGATTGATAAATGTGTGGCAAAAATCTGAATGCTAACAAATATAACAAAGTAATTTTCTTAAAAAATAAAACTCATAAGTCTAGAAATCTAAACTGGTGAACAGGCATTGCTGTGTATTACAGAATTTCAAGTCAAATTTTTAATTTTAAGGTCTTGGTAGTCTAAATCTCAACACAGGAACCAGTCATAAAATTCTGGTTTATAGTTACCAAAATGTAAAATAATACTTGCCAAAGTTAATGTTTTAGGGAAAAAGTTAAAATTATTTTATTCTCTAATACTGATAAATTTTATAATTGACAACTTTAAAAAAAGAATTAACCATAAAATAATAACACTGAAAAAAAGGAAAGATGCTTATCTATTTATTTATTGAGTTTTTGTCTCTAGACAGTTTTGTGCTATATGCTTTCCTTAGTTTTACTTCAGTCCTTAAAATAACCCAGTTACAGGTTGATTATTAAGATCATTTTTAAGTGTCAGAAAACTGAGAATTGGAGAAGCCATATAACTTTTCCAAGATCACAACAATAAAAAGAATATGCTACTGGAATACAAAGGTTTAGTCCCATTTTTTTGTTGGGTAGCTTTCTCTGGTTTGAGTTTTTTCAAAGGTATATGGTAAGGATTTTAAATATTCTAGAAGTTTCCTATCACTGTGGGCTTTTAGAGCCTATCCTAAAAAAATGAATCCATTCCCAGGAATTTTACCTGTAACTCCTAAAAATAGTAACTGGTGGGGCTTTCATTAAGTGGTTGCTGAGCAGTCACAGTGATATGGACATAAAAACATAGGTTGTAACAAAATAGTCCAAGGAGTTTGCATAACCTTTATGGTATTTATTATAAATCAGATTATTAACTTTAAAATAAAACGAGGTCAAATATAATGTATTTAAGGTAGTTTGTCTTTTTGGGGTGGCACCTGACTGGCACAGTTGGTAGAGCATGCCGTACTCGATCTCAGGGATGTGAGATTGAACCCCATGTTGAAAGCAGAGATTACTTAAAAATCATTAAAAAAATTTCTTTTATTTTTTAATACAAAGACGGTATAAAGTTAATCTATAAAAACTTCAGAGGCTTTAGAAATTTCCATTTCCACTCCTATTGCATCTGATACTCAATGGCTTAAGAAAAGAAGGCAATCTCATTTATAGCTTTGCAGGTTATATTACAAAAGAGGCTTATTTCTTAGTTTCCAACATGTCAACAGCTGAAAGAAAAGTTTGTTTTCTTTGTTCATTTTGTGTCTAAATCAAGGGGTGAAATTAAGAAACTTTTCTTCTTATGATCTAGAAACATCAAATGATGTCCCAGCAATTATGTCATCTCTATGGAAGAAGTTAGACCATACACTTTCTCAGATCAGGTAATAAAAAGCCTGTATAGTAAGCTTATCAGAACATGCATGATTTTGGAACACAAACACATGTAGGAAGCTATTCAGGTTTAAATCTTCTTATGACCCACACAGTGCATTTCCGTGATACTGATCTAATTTTAAAATTTACCCTAGAGATTATTGATATTCATTTGGTTTTTATTGGAATAATTTGCCATAAAATGCCTACTTGAATAAAATCTTTAGAAATCAGGACATTGAGGTACATCTGGGTGGCTCATTTGGTTAAGTGGCTGCCATCCGCTCAGGTCATGATGCCGGGGTCCTGGGATCAAGTCCCGAATCAGGCTGCTTACTCTGCTTCTCCCTCTGCTTGCTGCTACCCCTGTTTGTACTCCCACTTGCTCATTCTCTAGCAAATAAATAAGTCTTTAAAAAGTGGGGGGAGGTGGGCGCCTGGGTGGTTCAGTGGGTTAAGCCTCTGCCTTTCAGTTCAGGTCGTGATTTCAGGGTCCTGAGATTGAGCCCCATATGGGGCTCTCTGCTTAGCAGGGACCCCGCTTCCCCCCTCTCTCTCTCTGCCTACTTCTGATCTCTGTCAAATAAATAAATAAATAATCTTAAAAAAAAGAGAGAGAAAGAAATTGAGATTTACAGATGTTTAATGACATTTCCAGGTTCCCATAGCAAGTTAGAGGCAGATCTCTGGCTAGAATACAAATCTAATGCCAGTCTTGTGTGAATTCCCTCACATAGTTTCATCTTCATTACTCATGCAAAGAATTGATGTGTTGAATTCATGCCTCATTGGTTCATGCCCTATAAAGAAACAAGCTTGAATAATAATTCTACTTTTTGAATCTTTAATTGAGAATTTCCTCATGGTAGCAGTGCCCACCGTTTACCTAGGTCATGGCCTTGGAATTCCAGTTTTGGCGTCCTTGGATGCCAGTCCTTACTGGTATCAGTTATAACATCTCTTATTTAACTTTAGAATCTAGTATAAAAACTGGAACTTTCTACCCTTTCTCCCAGAGCTACCAGTGAATACCGGACATAAATTCAGCAGGTTCTCTGGGCACCTGGATGGCTTCGTCGGTTGAGCATCCAGCCCTTGGTTTCAGCTCAGGTTGTGAGATCAAGCCCCACTCAGGGCTCTGCACTCAGCAGGGAATCTGCTTGGAACTGTCCCTCTGTGCCTCCTGCTCTTGCTCCCTTTCTCTCTGTAAAATAAATCTTTAACATACACACACACACCCTCCTCAATTTCCTTTCTCAGTTTAAACTGCTAAAATGACTCCAAACGCTTTCTGTTCAGCTTTGTACTACATCTTATTTGATAGTCTTACCTTTTTCCCCCCTTTTCAACTCATTTCTTCTCTTTCAAATAATCTTCAAAAACATTGATAATCTGGGGCACCTGGTTGGTTCCGTCAGTTAAGCATCCAGCTTTTGATTGCTGCTCAGATTATGATCTCAAGGGCAGGGGTTTGGGCTCCCGCCTCAACAGGGAGATTTTGAGATTCTCTCCGTTCTGCCTCTCCCCCTGCTCAGTCTCTCTCTCTGAATAAATAAATAAAAATTTTTAGAAAAATTTTTAAAAAGACATTCAGAGGTACCTGGATGGCTCAGTGGGTTAAAGCCTCTGCCTTCGGCTCAGGTCATGATCCCAGGGTCCTGGGATTGAGCCCCGCATCAGAGAAACTGCTTCCCCCCCCCTCTCTGCCTGCCGCTCTTCCTACTTGTGATCTCTCTCCCTGTCAAGTAAATAAATATTTTTTTTAAAAAGTTTCTAAAAAAAGACATTCAAAATTTAATTAATACCTATAAATATTTATAAGTTACTGAGATATCTTATTGACAAGATACTACATAAAAATAAAAGGCTCTTAGCGAGTTATTCTCCAGGTTGATTGGTGCTTCTTAAAAATGCTTATTCAGGGACAGCTGGGTGGCTTAGTCGGTTAAGCATCTGCCTTTGGCTCAAGGTCATGATCTCAGGGTCCTGGGATCAAGCGCACATCAAGCTCTCTCTGCTCAGCTAGGAGTCTGCTTTTCTTTCTTTCTGTCTCTCAAATAAGAAATCTTTTCTGTAAAAAAAATGCTTAATCAGTTTGGTAAGTTTTGTTGTTCCTATTGGTAGAGATTCATCAGATTTCCCAGGAAGATAGTAGTGTCTGTGATTGGGTAACCATTATAAAGGGAGAATCACCTTATATTGTGAGCTGTATGTTTGCTTTTCTCTCTTATTAGAGGCTGGATAGAATAGTTTTATAGTAATAAATTTGATAAATTTAATAAATTAACTTAGGGATTTTGAAGTATTTATAGAGTCCTATGTGAAATCAATTTCTCTGGGAAGATATCTCTAGTGGTAAAAGTAATAACTATAAAATTTTATACATAGCTTTCTTAAATACATTTACTTCCTAAAGTCAAGTCAAATCCTTAATGGGATGTTAAAGCTCTCCAATGCATACTGCACTGAATAGAAGCTTGATGGCTAAAGTCAGATGTGCGTGAGTACTTACATGCCACTTCTAAAGCAAGTAAGATTTGGTCACCCCTCAAAAAAATAAGCTTGTCTTTTTTGTCTGAGAGAGATCTATTACCTTTTCATTCTGTTTATTCAGGTCTGACTGTTACTAAATTAGAGTATGTCTTGGCAGCAGAAATTTTTTAATGTCTAACTATTTTGTTTTATTTGTTAGGAGCATGCAAAGTTCCCCAGGGTTTGTTGCTAATCAGAGAGGTTGGTATTCAATTTTAAACTATAAATAACGTTCAGAATTATTCAAACTTAAACTGTCAAATGGACATTTTCATTAACGGTACATTTTGGTTGTGGGGGGGCACCTGGGTGGCTTAGTGGGTTAAGCCTCTGTCAGAGGGGAACCTGCTTCCCCCTCTCTCTCTACCTTCCTCTCTGCCTACTGGTGATCTCTCTGTCAAATTTTTTTTAAAAAAATAAACAGTACATTTGTGCTAAGTATCTATTTTGTTTAAACTACTGCTCTTCTAAGTACAGTTACTATCATAAAAGGAAGTGTTTTCATTTATTGCAGAAATAAGCATTTGAAATACTCCCTATTTTTTCTCATTGGTTCTTATTTATTCACATCTTCTTAATTCTCACTTCATAGGTTTGTTTCTTAATTTGTAGAAGTATTATCAGTATGAATTATTGCAGAAGAAATACACTCATAGATTTATAAAGTTTGTGTGTACAGATGACTCTCAAACCACAGTGTTTTGAACGGCATGGGTCTAGTTATTCATACTTTTTTTTGTAAATACAGGAGTGTAATGTATTTTCCCTTCCTAGGATTTTATTAACATTTTGTTTTCTCTACATTGCTTTATTATAAGAACACAATATAATGTGCCAAATATGTGTTAGTCAGCTGTTGGTTATTGGCACGGCTTCTGTTCAACAGTAGGCTCTTAGGTTTCGGGGGAGTCCTAAGTTGCATTCTCAAAAGTACAGAGTCGGTGCTCTTAACCCCTGTGCTGTACACGGGGCAGCTGTACTCACTTCAGTTTGTTTCACAGGAAATTATGTAATTTTATCATAAACTTAATTGATACTTTTAAGGGTTTTTTTTTTTCCCTAATCTGTAGATTTCACATGTTAAATAGTAGGAGTATTACATAGACTTGTTAAAATTGCCCAGAGTACTCTGACAGTTAACATATTAAATACTCATGTGTTTCAGTCCGAACAAGAAGTGGAATTGCAGAAATCAAACGACAGAGAAGGCTTGCGGCTCAAGCAGCTCCTATGAATTCAGAGTTGCTGACTTTAGCGTATCTTTCAGGACAGTGCGCTACTGCTCCTCCCCCGCCTCCTCCTCCTCCTCCTCCTCCAGCAGCTGTGCAGGTTATCCGGCCAGCTGGCCAGATTGCAGCGCCTTTGAGGTCCAATTTTCTAGTGGTCAACCATTCACAGTCACAAGACACAGCTGCCAGTAAGTTTAAATTTTCTTCTCTGAAATTTTGTTTTTAGTCCGATCATATGAATCGATGATATGCTGCACTTCTATACTCATTTTATAAAATTATAGGAAAAAAAAAGACAAGCCTGAAAGTAGAACACACTTTGGGTAGGTTTGCCTTCAAGTAAGCATATTGCTATACTTAATGAGACATTTTAATCTAGGATTCTTATTTCTCTTCTAATCGCAGGATAGAAAAGACTCTTGTTCTGTTTGATTTTAAAGGAACACACAGTACATCTGACCTCCATAACTTTGTTCATGCCAGTCTGTTCTGTAGTGAGGAATGTTCCTCCAGTACGCCCCCATCTCTGCATATTGCAAATCCCTATTTCTGTGAAGCTGAGAGCTAGGCATGAACTTAGACACCAAGCAGTGTATCTTGATTGTTGTATACTTGAAACTATTGAAAACGCATGATAGGAAGGAGCAAAAGCTAGTTAATAACAGCGTTGGGATAAAAATTCAGGAGCCAGCTCTCTTACAGAATTCTTAGACCAGTCTTCTTTCTCTTCTGTGCAGCTAAAATTTTTCACCATCAGTTACGTCCTTCCTCAATTGCATCTTTCCTCCAACCTTGTTTACACCTCTGGGTCAAAGCACTTAGTATACACACACTGTAGTGTACACAAAGCAGTTCCTCTGTCCTTCCACGTTATTTTTTATTGAGACTGTCCTGTACCCGTACTGTATGAAACTTGAAGTCATAGTGTATTTTACTCATCTTATTTTACAGTGCCTAGCACATAGTAAAGCATTCAGTATATGCTTAGTTTAATAAAAAATAATAGTCATTTTGTAATGCTTCTTATTCCATTAATTCACACTTAGAAAACTGTTCTGTGTCCTTGACTTAATGCTTTGTTTTCTTGAAATACAGCTGGAGAGGCTTTAAATATCATTCCTACTCCTCAGGAAAAGAAAACGCAGACCACAGTCATGTCTCCGGCTAGACGCAAAAGGTAAATGCATTTTGAAAGGATGAGTTTCTGATAACCACTAAAATTAAAGAATTACACCACCATATTTACGTTATGAATAAAGGAACAGGAATGGATTCAGCTCCTCAGGCTGTTTATATTATATCCATTCTTAAATGCATTTTTTTTTTTCATATTTTAACTTCCCTAAAATCAGGTTGTATCTTCTAATCAGTGGCTTATTACTCTTTCATTGGAAGTGGTTTTTTGTAATAGTAGATAAAAATATGTCTTAAAATTGGTAGTATCTCAGATTTTTTTAAATGATTGTTATTTTTTAAATAAATAGGAATAATACTAGCATTTCCACAAACACATATTTCAAGTCTTAAAGTCAGAAATTTTTTCAGGGAGTCTTAGAGAGCAGAGTTCTTTCTGGTTTAATCTATGTGTCTTTGTTTGAAGGGTATTTCAGAAAAGAGAGATAATAGTTTTTAAATGCTTTTTCTGATTTCTTAAAACTGCCATGCCATGGATATTTTTGTTAGAGTTTTTAAAATTGGTTGTCTCTCATTCAAGGCTGCCTCAGCCTTTATTGTTTTAATAATCAAACAACTATGACAGTATCTAACCTTTATAAAAACCTTGGCTTTTTTATAAAGTCTGTACACAGGGGCACCTGGGTAGCTTAGTTGATTAAGTGTCGGACTCTTGATTTCAGCTCAGGTAGTGATTGCAGGGTCATGAGATCGAGACCCATGTCGGGCCCTGTGCTGGGTTTGGAGCCTGCTTATGATTCTCTCTGCTAAGGGAAGTAAATCAATCAGAAAGATAATTTTCATATGATCTCAGTCTTATGTTGGGTTTAAGAAACAAAACAGAATCATAGGGGAAGGGAGGGAATAATAAAACAAGATGAAATCAGAGACTGAGACAAACCATAAGAGACTTTTTTTTTTTTTTTAAGATTATTTATTTATTTATTTGACAGAGAGAGAGAGAGAGAGAGACCACAAGTAGGCAGAGAGGCAGGCAGAGATTGAGAGAGGAGGAAACAGGCTCCTCGCCAAGCAGATAGCCCGATGCGGGTTTCGATCCCAAGACCCTGAGATCATGACCCAAGCCGAAGGCAGAGGCTCAACCCACTGAGCCACCCAGGCGCCCCAACCATAAGAGACTCTTAATCCTAGGAAACAAACTGAGCGTTGTTAGAAGGGATGTGGGTGGGGAGATGGAGTATCTGGGTGACAGGCCTTAAGGAGAGCACATGATGTAATGAGCTCTGGGTGTTATTTAAGACTGAGTCACCAAACTCTTCATCTGAAACTAATAATATATAATATGTTAATTAATTGAATTTAAATTTTTAAAAATTGCCAAGAAAGATATTAACAATTATAGTAAACTGCCAAAAAAAAAAAGATTCTCTCTCCTCTCTATTTCAAAAAAAATATTTTTTTAATAGTTTTTACATATACTTCGTTTTATTCAATTCTTTAATAAACCCAATAATGCAGTTGATCTTACCCTGTTGTAAAGTAGGTCAAATAGTCAGAACTGGGCTTCCTGCTCTTCAGGGAACCTGCTTCTCCCTTTCCTTCTACCTGCTGCTCCCCATGCTTGTGGTCTCTCTCTCTGTCAAATAAATACATAAAATCTTTTAAAAAACCAAAAAAACACTTACCTTGCTACAGACCACATAGTAAGTGGTGAAGCTGGACTTGAGATTTATTTCTTGTTAATACAAGCGTAGAATGGTTTTCTACTCTAGCCAAAGCTTTGTTGTTACCACAAAGAGGGAAAATACCTGTTCTTCCATGATCTTAAGATTTATATCTATATATATAATTATCATTGAATCTGTTTTTTATACTATTTAAAAGACAAGCTCTGAAATGTGTTTCAGTGAATCTCAGAGGAAAAGTAACACTTTATCTGGGCCTCATTCAACGATAAGGAATTTCCAGGATCCAAATGCATTTGCAGTAGAAAAAGTAAGTGACCTTACCAAGCTTTGCAGTCTGAGATATTCCTAAGTTTTAAAATATTGGTATTTATGTGTGTGTGTGTGTGTGTGTGTGTGTAGCATTTGTGTGTTACAGTATTTCTGTAAAACTGCAGGGTAATTGCCTTGGGATAGAGAGTAGTAAAATGTATGAGGAGGAGACCGTCCATTTAGAATAGGTAGCGTGTGCAGATGTACCAAGTAAGAAGCAGTTTAGGGACCTGTAAATACATTGTGGATGCTGGATTATGCAACATAATAGGGCATTTTACTAGCATCAGCTTTTTAAAAACCTTGTATGAAAAGTTTGGGTTTGGAGCTGTGTTTTGTAATCAGTGAAGGAAGAGTTGGTGAAGGATCTGTGAAAACACTTGTGAAGTGTAGTATTCGAGCATGAATACAATGGTAGCCACCCACTGTAACTTCTGAATTTCCACCTAGATTTGTTAAAACTAGCGTCTGTTCACTAGAAGCTCTCCCCTATTCTTTTACTAATATTGATTTTCTTTTCCAGCAAATGGTTATTGAAAATGCACGAGAAAAAATACTAAGTAACAAATCTCTTCAAGAAAAGCTTGCAGAAAACATTAATAAATTTTTGACAAGGTAAGCTGTGTGTGTGTTGATGATGCCTAATCGTTTTCACCTAATTTTGAGAGACTGGTTAAAATTTTCCTTTCTGTATTACAGCGACAACAATATTGCACAAATGCCCAAGCAAACAGAGAGCAACCCTGCGGAACCAGAGACTTCAATTGACGAACTCCTGGGACTCCAGGTATAGGTTAGGGGGTATGTGTGTAGTGCATATACTCGTAGTTAAAACTGATGGTATTTTGGTTTTATTTCAAAACCATTGCCAAGAAGCGCATGCCTGGCTCAGTCAGTATAGCATGCGCCTCTTGATCTTGGGGCTATAAGTTCGAGCTCCATGTTGGGTATAGAGATTACTTAAAAAAAGTAATAATAAAATCTTAACCAAAAAAAAAGAAATTGCCAACAGATGTATGAGATTATTTAAGATAATAATTTTAGATAGAGATTTCCTTCATTATCCAAATATAAATGTAATCTGTTCTTGAAAATGTATTATTCTCCAATAATCAGTATAAATTATATATTTAAATGGTAAAAATTATAAGACATCTCTAACCCATCTACTATCACTAATTCTTCCATATACCAGTAAAACACTTTACTCTAGCCATACAACATGAGCGGGGGATATGTTTGTGGGCAGCTAGCAACAAAACGGTACAACATAAGTATAAATTGCATTTCTTTTACATTGCTACAGACTGTATAATAATGTGAGGAAACGATGAAATTAAATGTTAAAGATATATAATGAATCCAAGTAAAATGAACAAGACACTTTAAAAAAGAAAGGTTACTAACTAAATGAATAAATTGTGTGACGTTTACTGCCAAGAGAAGGAAGATGGGACCACAGTCACTGTTGCTACTCAGGGATAGTGAAGATGGAAGAGCATCAGCTGGTAAAGGAAGAATTTCACAATTTATCTTTAATATTTGTTCATGTGTTTAAAAAAAAAGATTTGTTTGTGTGCACACAACCTTCCTCAAGAACAGCCGAGTTTGTGATGGCGACACATCCTTTGACTCGGACTCTTGGACGGTGTGACCCATTCTTGTTGCCATGCCCACCAGGTGAATTCACTGTAGCAGATTTGCTTTCAGGTGAATTCTAGGTAAAACCACTGAATTTTTTTAGTATTATTATTTTAATTTTTTGGTTTTTGGTCTATTCCTTCAGAATACTTAAAAAAAAATTTTTTTTGCTACCTTTTCCCATAGTGAATTTCAGTTCAGTAAATTTAACAAAATATGACAAACTTTTTAAAGCGACTTTAAAATATCTACCAGTACTTCTTTTTAAAAACTTCTCCTGTCTTAATGTTTAACAGATGAATACACCCTATTCTGAATTTTTACAGTCTTTAATTGCTTGTTTATATTTTCTCCACAAACATCAGATACTTCCATAATCAAAGCACTGTGTTAAATACTATGAGAAATTATAGAAAAGAGAAGACACAACCCTCTGCTTTTGCTTTCTAGTATTTCACATTTGGGAAAAGTTAAAAATTCAGATTTAAATAACTTTTTAAAAGAACAGCAAAAGAAATTGCCCCACTGAGGAGTAAAAACATCAGATTCATTGAGAAGTAGTAAGCCAGTTGTATAAATAGGTGAGGTGGAATTTTAAAAGTATTTACAAGTCTTTGTGACCTTGGAGTAGGTAAGAGTTCTTAAGTTACACAAATCACTGTTTAAAAAAAAAAAAAGCTTTCTTAAAACTTAAAATACTTGCTTGTTAAAATCATCATTAACAAAAAATTAAAAGTCAAACCACCAACAACTTGGAGAAAATACTCATAATACAAAAATTTTTACCCAAAGTACAGAAGGAGCTCCCACGAATCAATAGTAAAAAGCTAAGCCACCCATTCTAATAAAAGGGTAAAAGACTGGACCAGACAAAAGAAGATAGAGGAATGATCACCAAGCCCATGAAAAAATGTTATTTGTCATTTGGGAATTGAAAGCTAAGAATACAGTGAGATACTGTTTCACATTCACTACAGTGGCTGAAAGTTAACGATCTGACAATACCAGATGTTGACAAGGATATGAAACAACTGGAACCCTGAAAAATTGCTGATAGGAACTTCTGAAATGGTACACCTGTTCTGAAAACTGATAGTTAACAAAGTTATGTGTACACCTGTACACTTTCCTTACGATCTGGCAATTATTGGGATTTTACCCAAAAGAAATAAATATGTTCACATATGTTTATAAGAAAGACAGCTACAAGAATATTTGTAACAGCATTGTTCCTAATAGACAAACACTAAATCCGGATATCCATCAACAAAAAAGGAATAAACAGATTTTGGCAGTCGCAGAGTACTGGTGAACAATGCAAAGAACCAAGCAACTAATACACATAACAATGCGGTTGAACCTCGAACATATGTTGATCAAAGATAGACTAAAAAAGAATGTGTTTATATGGTGTGCCTCCATTTGTATAACATTATAAAACAGGCAACACAAATTTATGCTGATAGAAATCAGAAATTGTTGACTGAGGTGAGGGTAGTAATTTGCCGAAGGATTAATTCTCTAAAAAGGGGGGGAGGGATGGTGTGTGTAGATGTGTGATTTTTTTTTTCTTCTTTTGTTGGATGTGTGATTTTCTTGGGCGATAAAAATGTTTTACTTTTTTTTTTTTTTTTTTTTTTAAGATTTTATTTTTAAGTAATCTCTACAGCTATCAAAGGGCTCGAACTCAACCCCAAAATCAAGAGTAGCACATTTCCACCAACTGAGACAGCCAGTTGCCCCACTTCACACTGTGGTTACACGGTCCTTAAAATTGCTATGGACTTGGGGCGCCTGGGGGGCTCAGTGGGTTAAGCCTCTGCCTTGGGCTCAGGTCATGATGCCAGGGTCTTGGGATCAAGGCCTGCATTGGGCTCTCTGCTCAGTGGGGAGCCTGCTTCCCCCAATCCTGCCCCGCCTAATTGTGATCTCTGTCTGTCAAATAAATAAAATCTTTTAAAAAACAATTGCTGTGGACTTAAGATGTGTGCATTTTATTTATGTAAGTTATACCTTGAGTTTTAAAAATATTTAGAAGATTGATGTGCATTTAGCTTTGGAACATTCATTTCAGGGTTCTTTTGATCCTAATCTTTAAAGTTGAGAATAAAGTGACTTAATAGAAAAGTACATTTTGTCAACATTAACTTTTTTTTTTTTAAGATTTTATTTATTTGACAGACAGTGAGAAAGGGAACACAAGCAGGGGAAGTGAGAGAGGAAGAGACAGGCTTCCCACTGAGCAGGGAGCCCGATGCAGGACTCCATCCAGGACCCTGGGATCAGGACCTGAGCCGGAGGCAGACGCCTAATGACTGAGCCACTCAGGCGCCCAACATTAACTTTTATAAGACTGTGTCCACCATTTCATAATTTGGTAATATTGTGTTCCCAAAATTATTTACATTACTGTAAATTTTCAGCTTCCTGGATATAGAAATAGTTGTTTAGGCTCCTAGACGGCTCCTATAATCAAAATGAACTGGCTCTTTAACTTCAAACAACTTTTTCTTCTCATTTTATGGGCATTTTTATAAAAACTCCCAAGTTTTTATCACGTCATGAAAGTTCCACTTTAACTCTTTGCTTCTATGAGTTTTCTGTCTCATGGGATTCAAATGTATGCCTTGCCAGTCTTGAAGAATACAGCATTGTGGGATGTTTTATAAATAACGAAAACTGAGAATTTTGAATCTCGCAACTATTAGAATAAGAGTAAATGAAGACCCTAGCTAGAAAGTACTGTAACTTCTGTGAAATCTAATGTTTTAGCTGAAAAGATTTACTACTTCTGCTTTTTATTCCATTTTTCTTTTTTGTATTTTTTTAAACTTTATCTTCATGTAAAATTGATGGAAATGGATTAAACATTTTTACTGAGCTACATTACTGGCATACTACTCCAGGCTTTCGCTCAGAATCTATGTCATTCTTGTGTGAAGTATCCATAAATCTGTTTACCCCAACTTTTACAGGAAACACAGGTGGTGGTTGTGTTTTACCCTGATAGCTGGTAAAGTTGAGAAATTTCAGCACATTTTTACGGACTGCCCTTGGGTAGGGTGCACCCTTTACCCCTTGGTTGCCCATTAGGGTTTTTTGTTTGTTTTGGGAAGTTTTTTGTTGGTTTTGGCAGGGGGGCTGGTTTTGGTTTTGTTCTGTTGTTTTTAAAATTTTATTTATTTGACAGCAAGAAAGGGAATACAGGCAGGGGGAGTGGGAGAGGGAAAAGCAGGCTTCCTGCTGAGCAGGGAGCCAGACACAGGGCTCGATGCCAGGACCCTGGAATCATGACATGAGCTGAAGTCAGATGCTTAACAACTGAGTCACCCAGGTGCCCCTGTTTTGTTTGTTTTTGAGTGAGAGAGAGAGAGAGTGTGTGTAAGCCAGTCAGGGTAGGGGAGCAGGGAGCAGAAGGAAAGAGAGAATCCCAAGCTGGCTCCATGCTCAGTGCAGAGCCTGGGAGGGCTTAATCCCACAACCTCAAGATCAGGAGTCAAATACTCAATCAGCTGAGCCACCCAGGTGTCCCTGACTGGTGGTTTTAGAACATGTTCACTTTCATTCTGTTTGAATCATATTGACTTCCCAAAAAAGTTGAAATGTCCAGTAAATATGGAAATATATTCAGCTCAGTAATAAATACGAATTAAGAGAACAGATTACTTTTATTTAATAGCATGATGATGCTTAAAAATTGGTATTACCCATTATTGGTAAGAGCTTGCACATTGTTACACAGAACAGGAATTCTTAGCAATGTCTGTGGAAGACTACTCGGTAACAGTTCTCAAAATTTTAAATATGTATATCCTTTGACTATTTATCAGTGGATTCAGTAATTGGCATGAGTAAGAATTTACCACAAAAAAAATAACATCCCTGGATAAAGATTTTCACTGTGGTATTATGTAATGTCCAACATTGGGAACTGATTAAAAGTGGTATAGTTAGCAAACAAAAAGCCTGTTACAAAGGGGTTCATTTCTTTTAAATAAATAGTGGATTAGACATTTAGTGTTGTACCCTGCTATTAGAAGAGACAGTATAGGGCAATTTTAAAAGCCCACAAGAATAAGGCTCAGTACCAGTAGCTCTGAAAGCAAATGTAGAGACAGCTGCAAGCAGGAAATGGGGTGCAAAATTGAGGAAGTCGTAGTTAACCTCTAAATCTTGTCCGCGTTTTACACTGTCTCCACAAACACTCGCCCAGCAAAATGTCACTTGATCAAAAGAAAAAAAACTAAAAATACAGATGGTCCTGCAAGATAATTCTGCTGTGTAGATGGTAATTGACAAGCCCCCTCCATTGGCAAAGAGTTTGCAGGTAGCTTTTGATGTGCCATTTTTAAATGTGAACAGACTAGGGGCACCCAGATGCCTCAGTTGGTGAAGCATCTGCCTTCGGCTCAGGTCATTCCCAGGGTCCTAGGATTGAGCCTTGTGTCTGGCTTCTCCCCTTGCCTGTCACTCCCCCTGCTTGTGCCCCCTTGAGCGCGTGCTCGCCGCTCTCTTGCTCTCTCTTTCTGATAAGTAAATGAGCAAAATATTTAAAGATTAAAAGACCAAAGCAGATAGATAACAGGGGCGAGCTTTATGTAGAGGTCACCCAAGCTGATAGGAAAATAAGCCAGGTTTGTAGTTACCAGAGATAGAACATTGAAGGATGGGGATATTGGATGAAGGTGGTCAAAAACAGAGACTTCTAGCTAAAAGTTAAGTAAGTATTGGGCTGTAATGTACAGCATGATGACTAGTTAACACCACTGTATGGTATATTTGAAAATTGTTAAGAGAGTAGGTCCTAAGAGTTCTCACAAGGAAATAAAAAAAATTTCTTGTTTTTGTAGCTGCATGAGATGATAGGTGTTAACTAAACTGATTGTGGTCGTCATTTCTTAGCATATGTAGGTCACGGTATCACACTGCACACCGTAAACTTAGTGCTGGATGTCAAGTTTAAAAACAATTTATAGTGTGACTGTACTGAAGTTATACATACACACATAATTATAGTTCCTATGTTCATTTTCTTTTAATTTGGGGGAATATATCCACCAAAGCAGTTAACTCTAGGAAGTAGAATTAGGGAACATTCACTTTCTACTTTTTAGTGTTGTTTTTATTTGTTTCAAAGGACCCTAGTTTTAAAATCCGAAGAAATTTTCGTGGCAGGAAGTAATTCATAAAAAATGAAAGCTGTCATATGCCCTCTAGGTATTTTGCCGGTGTTACACTACATACTAATTCAGTCAGGACCACTCTTTTTTTTTTGTCAGAGTGAAATCCATATGTCTGAGGAAGCAATACAGGATATCCTGGAACAAACAGAGTCCGATCCAGCGTTTCAAGCACTCTTCGACCTCTTTGACTATGGTAAGGGGACCATCCCAGGGCAGTTAGAAGAAAAAAGTTCCAATTTCTTTGGTCCCTTAACCAGACTAAAGCAACGTTCCCAGAGTATCTGAAAAAAAGTCCTATTTTCATCAAAGCAAACACACGGCTATGAAAGTGGGGTGGGAGTTATTTTTTCCATAAACTTTAGCTGTAAAAAATGGAGACCATTTTGTATTTTTTGTTGGCATTATTGCCAGTCAACAGAAATAGGTTGAGGTCAACTACTACACATACATTACACTAAACACAATTGGATAATACTAAAGGGATACAAGAGATTGGCATTGCCCTCAATTTTATGATCTTGTGCAGTGGTTCTCTAAGTGTAGTCTCCAAACCAGCATATAACATCATCTGAGAACATGTTAAAAGGGCAAGTTCATGGATTCTCCAGATGATTCTCCTATAGGCTGAAGTTTAAGAACCTCTGGTCAGTTGGAAAAATCTTTGTTTTTGCCAATGATATACAAGCCAACATGTTAAAAACATCCAGAAGACCATAATTGTAACATAAAGTTTAACATTTGCTTAATCACCCTCAGGCTGCATTAACCGATGCTTATTTTTATTCTGATCATTTAACTAATTTTTTTTCCCTGTTCCCTTTTTAACAGGTAAATCAAAGAATAATAAAAATATATCACAAGGCATTTCCAGTCAGCATCTGGAAACCAATCCAAGTGTAGTCTTAGCAGATGAAACTAATCTAGCAGTTAAAGGTTCTTTTGATACAGAACAATCTGGTAAGAATGTGGTTTTGTTAATATCTTCTATCTAAATCCTAATATCAGTCTCAAAATTTCAAAGGCAGAAAATACTGTTTATTTTGGAAGTTGTTCAAATTGCCACATAAAGTTTGGTTTTTTGGGTTTTTTTTTTTTTTTTTTTTAAGATTTTATTTATTTGAGAGCATGAAAGAGAATGAGAGCATGAGCAGGGGGAGAGGGAGAGGGAGGAGCAGACTCCCCGCTGAGCAGGGAGCCCAATGTGGCGCTCCATCCTGGGACTCCGGAATCATGGCCTGAGCTGAAGGCAGACACTTAACCAACTGAGCCACCCAAGTACCCCTGTTTTTTGTTTTGTGTTGTTTTAAGTTTTTTCTTTTCATTAAAGAAAAAATTCCAAGCCTTTGAGCAATTTGAATAAGGGTGAATTTTAGTACTCATTCTTCAGTGATGCGATAGGTTCTTGATATCCACAATTTAGTATTAATAGTGTGGTCCAGTTTGACAGAAATCTAAAACATTAAACATAATTTTTTTTAAAGATTTTTTTTATTTATTTGACAGGCAGAGATCACAAGTAGGCAGAGAGGCAGGCAGAGAGAGTGGGGGGAAGCAGGCTCCCTGCTGAGCAGAGAATCCGATGCGGGGCTCGATCCCAGGACCCTGAGAGCCGAAGGCAGCGGCTTAACATTTTTTGGTGGCATAAATTCAAATCCCTTCTTTGTACAGTTAGTGTGCAGTGTTAGTACTCAGCTGGTGAGCAAGTTCAGCTGACTGCTCAGTATCCCTGTCACTCATGTCAAGGAAACACTGTAGGGATCGTCTTGCAGTATGGATTTGATCAGATTTTCAGTCTTATTCCGACGTGTCTACGGAGTCAGTTTTTTACATTTCTGCCTCCAGGACCAGTGAGGTAGCAGTGGAATACCAATGGGGCACATAAATGACCCACAGTAACTACTTATTGACTGAGGGAAGGCAGTGAATGGGACCATCTTACCTCCATTACAATTATTTTAATTTTGTAAAACATAACACTTATAGAGAAGTGCACAATAAAGATATGTGTATCTCACTGAATTATAGCCAAACAAATACCCTGTATAATCATCTCCCAAATCAAAAAAACAGAACACTGCCAGCAGGATGAAAACCTCGCTTCATCTCCCTTCCCAACACTAAACCCTCCATCTCTTTTTCTAAAAGATACCATTGTCCTTGTATCTCACACGTGCCGAACTCTGTGCCTTTTTAGTATCACCTTCATCAGTTCTGTTAACAAGTTGTGTCAAAATAATCTTTTCTGCTCTGTCTTCTTAAATGCCTCCAACTACCAAGAAAACCTGATGGCTTCCAAGTTTCACATAATATCTCAGATTACATTCCCATTTTGAATTCTCTGCCTACACTGCAGCCCAGTCCTCTAATTCTTAAACTGGATGACAGCGTTACTTTGCGTGGAAGATCGTGCTGCACTTAAGCGCTTTACTGCGCACAGAGTGAAACTCAAAATCTCATTCTCTTGAAGTCTTACCACTTCACTGAAACTGACGTGGCCTGGATGTAATTTCTCCCCATCTCTCCACAGTAGGATTACGAGTGTCACATTGACAGAATCATAGGTGACAGACATTTTTCCAGACTTTTTTCCTCTGTTTTTCATAGTTATTGTTAATTTCTCTGTCCTACACTGTGATGCTCTATGACACAGCATGTCAGTGCTATGTTACTTCCTTAAACGTCCTTTCTTATTCCAGTGATCACAGCTCTTTTCTTTTTCAAATCTCCTCTTATAATAGCGCCTTTATAACAGTCACATCGGTTAGGCACAAAGAGGTACCTTTCGCTCCTGTACTATTACGGTTTTTACATGTTTTATCATCTCTTTCTGTGTCTGCTTCCCTTACTAGACTGATCTCCCCAAAGGCAGAGACTAGGTCATTCATCTTTATATCCCACCACTAATCATGTGGTTGATGATTTTTAGTAAGTGGGTGTTGAAGATTGCAAATAGGACGCGATAATATCAAATGTTGATCATACAAAATGTGCTTGGCCCATTTCACCTTGAATATATCAGATAAAGTAAGGTCAATAGACATGGTACAAGTTGAAAAGTCAGCTATTTAAAAAAAAAAACCTACATGTGGGGCCAGTTTTTTACCTACTAATAAGCATTACATGTTCTTAAACCTATATACTTTTTCCTTCTTTGCATCATTTGTTTTCTAAGAGGTTTGAAAAACAGTTTGGCCCTTGTTTAAGAAGACATCAGTAAATTTAAAAAAATTAAAAAATGAAAGTACCTGTAAGTTTTTTGATACTCGGAAATTGTGAGATGCGGCTTTTCCGACTTCTGCTTACCAAGCTATCAAAGATGAATTACTTTCTTGTCAAAACAGGAGTAAACGGGACATGCTCACCATTTCTGCCATCCTTCTGTTTTGCAGGTGATCAGTCTGGACCGCCCCCATTTTGCGCATCCTACCAAAGCGAAGACCCCTCTGCCTCTCTGAAGAGCAGTGGCCACGCGGAGCTTCGCCCGGAAGCCCAGGAGCACTTCCCACAGGCGGGCTCCAGCGTCCAGAAGAAGGCATTTAAATCGGTCGGACCTAATGGACACAAGTGTAACCTTGATATTACCTTTGAGTCTGTGCCTCATTTGAATGACTTTAACCAAAGAGTAAATGCGGATGCTGAATGTAATCAGCGCTGTGCCGAATTCTACGCCCATCCGCTGCCCACTGACGCCGCCGTGGCGATGGAGGTCGGGAAGAATGTCCTGCTGTCGGATGCCCCGCGTGAGCCTCCCTCGCAGCCTGATGCGTCCACTCTGCCAGTGACGTCGTTCGTTTCCCTCGGCGCTGAGACTCACTCTGAAAACTTAATGCTCTCTGGGAAGAGTTCTCAGCTTTTATCCCAAAATATCCCATTAACTGTAAAGACATGTAAAACAAGTCAGTTTTGTGCAAACTCTAACAACACAGCAAGACTTAAAACTCATCTCCCTGGTTCTAAGTCACCAGACCCTAGAGAAATGCACCAGAATAAAACCGAGATCCACGGCGGCTTGCCTGGTGTGGCACAACGTGCAGACTGCCAAGACAGCTCTTCACTTCAGAGTAAAATCCTACCTGTGTCCGCTGAAAGTTCCGGTTTAAAGGTATCCGAGCAGTTAGACATTCGTCTTGAAGATTCAGTGTCTTCAGTTAAACAGCCATCTGAGGAGTCATCGGCCCCTGAGTTAAATCATACAGAAAAACGTGAAACTCAGCCCTCCAAGTCTGAGAAAGTCACTGTCCAGTCCCAGGAGCGTTCATCTTTAAAAGAAGATGGAGATAGTATTTTTCTCACTTTAGGCGACGGTGGGAACTGTGGGGAGGTTGCACTCATTGCTCCAGAAGGTAATGCTGTGGAAGGGAAGCAGTCTCTGCCCTCAGAACCTCTGTGTTCTTCAGTGGGAGTTTCTCACCCTGAGTCCCAGAATACTAGTGACAAACCTGCTGGGGACAATTCAGCAGACATAGATGCATCAAATATCGTCTCTCTCAAAATTATCATTAGTGACGACCCATTTGTTTCCTCAGATACGGAACTGAACAGTGCTGTTTCTAGTATCAGCGGGGAGAACTTGCCGACGATCATCCTGTCCTCTCCTGCCAAGTCTCCTGCCAAAAACGCGGAGCTAGTTAAATGCTTGTCTTCAGAAGAAACTGCAGGCGCTGTCCCGTCTGCTGAAAGACTAGCGGATTCCGTGCTAGTGGAGCAGAGCCTTTTGGCTCTCAAGCCTGAGGACTCTGCCGGAAACGGCGCTCAGAATGAAAGCAGTGTTGCCTTTTCGTCCAACATCACACCGTGTGTGTCCAAGGACAGCGGGTACATACAGTTGATGCCGGCTACGAGCACGACGTTTGGCAATTCAAATAACATTCTCATAGCTACCTGTGTCACTGATCCAACAGCCTTAGGAACAACTGTAAGTCAGTCTAATGTAGTGGTGTTGCCTGGGAATTCTGCCCCTGTGACTACTCCGCTTCCCCTGCCCCAGTTACAGACGCCCCCGAGGTCCAACAGTGTGTTCGCTGTCAACCAGACTATGTCACCCAGCTTTTCACAAGGTAACTTTAAGAACACATTGAAGTTCATTTCTCTGGAATGGGGTGTAATTTCTCTTGGATGTGCATTTATTGACTAGGAGGAGTTAAATCGTGGATGGGTAGTGTGAGAAAAGACTGGAATTTGTGATTATGCCCCCTCTTTTCTCTCCCTAATTAGTTCAGTCATGCCTTCTTTTGTATCTACAGTAAGTTAGGGAATCCTTGGTTTCAGTGGTCCTGGAAGATGGAGCTGATGACACATTCCTCTGCCTTTCCTTCCATATTGGTTCCCAAGCTCCTTTCCCCCTCTTTTTAATATTGTAGGCATATAATAAAACTTGAATAAATGCACACAATTAGGAAGCCTGATGGATCTGTTTGGAGTGCTGCTTAAAATGACATAAAAGAGAGGTCAGAATGAGTAGAGACTGGGACTTCAGCGAAGCTCAGAGAAAAGAAGTCGGGGTTGGGGTGAAGAGTGGAAGTTGTCAAGTGTAGGTGTGGTTGAGAGACTTTCGTGCGTGTTCCTGAAAGTGAGCACCCGACGGGAGCAAGTAATGAATATAACGAAGAGTTTGATTTAGGGGACAAGGATAAACTAGGAGAGCCACGGACTGTAGTGTTGACTTCTAAGGACCAGATAAGCATTGTCATTTCCCCTCTTGGTTTTGATTCTTGGTAAATTTCTCTGGACCCTTTTTGACCAGTACCACTGAGGTGACAGATTCGCCTTCTGAGCAGGTCTTGGGCCGTTAACATTCAGTTGAGACCCTAATTTTGTGGTACGATTCAAACTTGAAACTGTCACCATCACATTTCTAATCACTTTCACTATTGTATCTAGAAGAATCAACATATAACGGTGGGCCCCTGACTGTGACATCTAATGCTTAGACTGTTTACCTTGACCAAATATAGTAAGATTACTTTAATACTCAGATTAACTTTTTCTTAATTTGTTACCCTTGCTCTTGTTCCTAAAGTTTTTTAAGGACAGTAGATCCTAAGGTGAGGGGATTATAATTTTAGGAATTTATTTAAATAAATTAGTAGTTACTTTGGAGTCTTTTGTTTGAGAGAGAATCTTACTGAGAATTTTTTTTTAAGGATCTGCCATCATAATTGCTTCTCCTGTCCAACCGGTACTCCAAGGAATGGTGGGAATGATCCCTGTATCGGTGGTTGGACAGAATGGAAATACCTTTTCTGCTCCTCCCCAGCAGGTAGGATCTCTGAACTGAAAATGGTGCAGTGATGCTTTTCAAACATAGGATCTATCACTCATGGCTGCTTCTCTTCTAGCTCCTTCATATGCCTTTGGCAGCACCTGTATGCAGTAGAAGTATCCCTCAAATCTCCATCCCTCCAAAATCACAGAAGACTCAGGGACTAAAGAACAAGCCTTGTACAGGTACATTTTTAAGTTCATTAATGTCCGTATACTCATTTGTTTCCGGCAGCACCACAGTAGTTTTCTGAATGCCTGTTTTGTTCCTAACAGGTGATTTCTAACCTTTGCTTCAAGCTTTTTTTTTTTGCTTTGTTTTTTCCTTTTTTTTTTTTTTTAAGTAATCTAAGCTAAAAGGCAAATGGAACAAAAAAGAATTCAGAGACCATGTACTTATGAGAACTTGAATGTGGTGGATATAGCATCAGAAGTCACAAAGGACGGGAAGGATAGTTTAATAAATTTATTAGCTATTATATATTTATAAGGAAAAAATCAGATACCTTCCTCATACCATACACAAAGGTGAACTCCAAGATAATTAAAGACCTAAAAATATAAAGCAATACAGTTAAACAGTAAAAGAAATGTAAGATAATGTCTTGGGGACACAAGAATAAAAGGATTCCTTTTTTAAAAAAAAAAGAAAAAGATACATAATTACATGTGGAAAAAGTTAAGAGCATGACTGCTCCAGGGGTGCCTGGGTTGCTCAGTGGGTTAAAGCCTCTGCCTTCGGCTGAGGTCATGATCCCAGAATCCTGGGATCGAGCCCTGCATCAGGCTCTCTGCTTGGTAGGGATCCTGCTTCCCCCTCTCTCTCTCTCTGCCTCTCTGCCTACTTGTGATCTTTTCTGTCAGATAAATAAATAAAATCTTAAAAAAAAAATAAAAATTAAAAAAAGGCATGACTGCTCCAGAATTAAAGGTTTCTGTTCAACAAAAGACACTACGTATGAAATAGCAGATCTTCATTGAGACGTTGCATCAGACTCTGCCTCCGACTTCTCCATCTTCGTGGGTGACAAAATGCCCACGTCGTCAACCTACCCACTCCCCCAGCCCTCAGCACTCTTGGACACTTTCCATTTCTGAATCTTGATCTTCATGTCACCTAACCTCTCCTATAGCTTCACCTTTAAATACTTCCCTTCTTACTAGCCCTGTGTGGTTGTAAAGGCGGGTAACCTATCTCTGAACACTCTGGATTCCCGTACAGTGACTCTTCAGCCAGTGAAGGCTCCTCTTTGCCCTGAACCTCTGTCCTGGGTTCCCTTCCTTCCCCGACCAGGCTAGACCCACAGCCCGCCACCTCACCCGCCCTTCCCAGGACTCTGAAACACCTTCAGCTGCACATTCTTCAGTAGAAGGTGCCTTCCAGCCCCGGATCTGTCCAAACATCACCCTCTGCCTTTGTACCTTGGCCTCTCAGATTGCTTTGGAAGCAAGGCTCTTCACTACCACTTAAAACTGCCTCACTCTCACTGCTGCTTAGCAGTCATTTCCGGCGTCTTCCTGTCTATCTTTCCCTTTCCCCTTCGAACTCTTCCGAACTCCCGCAGCTCTTCTCCTACCTACGCAGTCCCCCCGCTCCTCACTCTGGGCCAGTGATCTTCTCTCCCACCGGAGCAGTAAGTAGTGAGCTCCATTTTCTCACATCGCTCCCACCGGGTGTGTCCTTGTTCAGCTTCCTCCCATTCCTGTCTCTCTCACAGGACCGGTGCTCTCCTTTCTCCGGTCAGCGCCTGCGTCTTCTCCGGTCTGCCTGCGTCTTCTGTCTTCTCTGGAGCCTGCATCTGTCTTGTTTGGATCCTTCTGTCTCTGTGCGGTTCCTGGGGTTTGTCTCACCTGCCAGCCCTCCATTCCTGCCTTCTCCTGTCTGCCATTCTTTCTTCATCCACGTTATTGTCTTCTCTCATGTTTCCACTAAAACTGTTTAAGCTGAGATCCCCAGTGGCTCTGGAGGTTTTCTGCTCTGACCTTACCTCCCTCTGGCAGTCGACATAGTGGTGGTTTCTGGACCCACCACTGAGTTACTGCACGCCTGCCTTCGTGACTCCGCCCTACTCCGGACCTTCAAATTCTACACATCTCAGTCCCACTTCTTCCTCAAAGACCTCCTCAGCCTGCTTTTCTCCCCCTCGGTTAATGTTCTCATTCAGTCCTGTTTGACCCTTCCTATCTGTGTGAGTGCCCATGGCTGTCTCCAAGGCCTTTGTCTCTTACCTGGAGTATTTGCAGCTGCCTGAGGAGGATTTCAGGTGGCAGTTTTCTTTCTTCTCTCGTCCGTCCGTCTTCTACACTACTGCCAGAGTGACTTTCTAAAGCACAAGTCTGTTTTGTCTCTTCCCTATTTAAAAGTCTTAAGGGCGCTCTCTGAAACTTTTTGCATGATGCACAAGGTCCTTCACAATCTTACCTGTGCCAGCTTGGTTATCTTGCTGCTCTCCCACAGAAATTCTTAAGTCCCTAGAAATTAAAATACGGCTATTAAAACTCCAGAGCTGGTGCTTTTCCTGACGTAGGCATGCAGACATGATGATCAAATGGGCACGATTTCAAAATAGGCATAATATATTACTTTCTTTAGCTTTCTGGACCTAAGAAGTGGGGAGCCTGCTTCTCCCTCTCCTGCTCCCCCTGCTTGTGCTATCTCTCTCTCTCTCAAATAAATAAAATCTTAAAAAGTAATAATTAGAGGGGCGGCTGGGTGGCTCAGTGGGTTAAAGCCTCTGCCTTCAGCTCAGGTCATGATCCCAGGGTCCTGGGATCCAGCCCCGCATCAGTCTCTCTGCTCAGCGGGGAGCCTGCTTCCTCCTCTCTCTCTGCCTGCTTCTCTGTGATCTCTGTCTGTCAAATAAATCAATAAAATCTTAAAAAAAAAAAAAGTAATAATTAGAAGTTGCTTTTTAAGCCCAGCAGGTGAGAGTACTTCATTTGTACATTAGTTGTCGTTTAAAATTTTTCTCATGATGCGTGTGATACTTGGCTTGTTCCATTTTCATTCAGAGTAATGTACCCTTTCTCTTGGTAGTGTTTTTCTTTTCTAATTATTTCATTTATAATTCCAGGAAAGCAGGTAAATAATTTGGTGGATTCATCTAGTCATTTAATTGGATGTCATGCGCAAAGGTAAGCATAAAAGTCGTTTCCATCATGGACTCTTTGAATGCTTAGTTTAAAAACAAACAGGATGTCTTTATGTTGCCAAAAATATTTATATATCTGCAGAACTAAAGTGTCTGACAAGGATTTCTTTATATTGCTTAAAATGTATTTCTTCACTTTGCAGAACTGAAGTGTCTGACAAGAATATGGCCACAGATCTTGGGAAAAAATTGGAAGAAATCACAGTTCCCTTTTCATTAGAGAGCATAGTTCCAACTAGCAAACCGTTTGAGAGCCACAGACGTGTGCTGTGTTTTGACGGCATCACTTCTCCTGTGGCAAATACACAGGGCACGAACCATAAGGTGGCGTCCCAAAACAAAGAAAGGAATGACATTTCATTTCCTAATCTTGAGTCACCCCTTGTGTCCTCCACCTTAAAACCCCCTTCTAATAATGCTCTCAAAAGAGAGAGAGAGAGGCCTCCTTTGCCTAAGATTTTATCCAAATCAGAAACTGCCAATAGCCGACATACCGCCATAAAAGAAACCCAGTTAGAAAAGAAAGCTTCACCGACAGAAATTGTACTTGAATCTTTCCATAAAGCGACAGCTAATAAGGAGAATGAATTATGCAGTGATGTCGAAAGGCAGAAAAATCCAGAAACTTCAAAACTGTCAAATGGACAGCAAAATGGGGGTTTACGGAATGAGAAAACCATAGCTTCACTGCAAGAACTAACCAAAAAACAAGGCACATCCTCAAATAGTAAAAATGCCTTTTCAGTAGGGGCACCTGTGAAGGATCCAAAACATGAACAGACTAAATGTGCCAGTTCTGTGATGAACGCCCCGAGCAAACCTACCACAGACGTGCTGCCGGATGGCCAGTGGCCCAGCCCCGTCGCGAAGCTCCCCGAGAGCTCTGATGGGCCTGGGCCCCGGACGCCTGGCGCAGGGGCGGGGGACAGACCTAAAGAAGAACCGAGAGATGGTATCAAGGTCCCCTCTAGTAGCACAGCCAAGGTGATGGTCCCCCCTGTCACCCCAGACCTGCCTGCCTGCAGCCCCGCCAGTGAGACCGGGAGCGAGAACAGCGTTAGCATGGCCGCGCACACGCTCATGATTCTCTCCCGAGCGGCTGTTGCCAGGACCGCCTCTACAACGCCCCTCAAAGACAACACCCAGCAGTTCCGAGCCTCCTCCAGGAGCACCGCAAAAAAGCGGAAAATGGAGGAATTGGACGAGCGTGAACGAACCTCTCGGGCTTCCAGTAAAAGTCTTGCGAATTCATCACTCCCAATGAAAAAGAAGAAAATAAAGGCAAGTTTGAAAGTCTTAATTTCAAAACCACACCTTTGCCCTTCCTTCAGTGCTCACGTTAGAGATCTCAGCATTTTTGCCGCAGCTACCTGACCGGACCCTCCGGTCAAGACGGCTTTGAGTCTTGACTGACAGAATTATTCCGTAGCAGTGTGTCTCAGCCAGTGTGGGACGCAGAATTTGTCTAGGGGAAATGAAGCATTTGCAAAATAATCACCTTGGCTGTGCTAAGGCATTGCCTTGGGGAAAGGAGGTTTTTGTTTCTGTCATGGTAGGACCCAAGTGTTTTGGGAGAATGACAGAAGCCATGAAAGATTGGGAAGCCACTGCTGTGTGTGGAATTAAAGTAAAAAACAGTTTTGCAACTCCTACCTCTTGGGGGTTTTTCAGTGTCCTGCCATCTCTTCCGTTGGCTCGTAGAGACATTAATATGTTGGAGCAGTGTAAAAGCTAAAGTTACCTGTTTTTTTCCTTTGGGCATGGTTATCTGTAGGAAGGCAGTGCAGGGATAGCTTTGAAAACCAAAACCCATTTTTCCTAAACCTATTTAGCCACTTAGTAAGTAAACTGAATAAAAGAAAGGTGTTTAACATGTCTTATGGCACGTCCAGTACCCGGGAAAGATCTGTGGCTTTGATGCCACGCAAACCTGGGTTTGAACCCCGCATCTCCTGCTTACTGGTTCTGTGATCATGGTTAAGCCCGGAGCCTCTGGGGCTCAGCTGCATCGCTTGACCTGAGGCTACCACATGCATCTTACATGAGGCTGGACGGAGTAAACATAGCGTTCCTAAGACGCCTGGGGCCGGAACAGTACCTGTTACTTGTAGTGAGGAGAGCTTCTGAGACTCACTGTGGTTTGGTGAGACTGACACCCTCATAGAAAGCATGGCCTGTCTTGTCTCAGCATTCACAAACTCTGAATTTGTTTAAAGTGTTTTGCTTAAACTAATGTTAAAGTACCACTGAAGTAGAATTTATTAACTCTGGATTTATAAAATGTGTTGCTACTTCTCTGTATAATTAAAATTCCAACGAACTAAAAATTTTAGCGAAATTTTAGTAGCATAGGTAGAACCTGATACGAGGTTCTAAGTAAAAGTTTTTTGGCCTTGTTTGAGTTCAATATGTTAACTTAGGTTTATTTTTTCTTTTTTTTTTCTTTTCTTTCTTTTCTTTTTTTATTTCTTTTCCTTTTTTTCCCCCCCCCCCTTTTTTTTGACAGAAAAAGAAGCTACCCAGTTCATTTCCAGCTGGAATGGATGTGGACAAATTTTTGTTATCATTGCATTATGATGAGTAAACATTCTGAACATAAAAGAACATTAGCTGTTTAAAACTCGTATCCCTTAAACTATGAGTGTAGGGAATGAGATACTGACAGAACCTAAAAGCATGACCTGCACTTTCCTTGTACTGAAATTTCACTTTATATCTGAATCATGCTGTTTCTGAAGCAGCTTCCTAGTTTGTAAATAGATTTACCTGGGATATTTTTTATTTTGGAAAAAAAATTTGCAGAAATGTAAGTAAAGCCAATCTGCAAAACTGTATAGCTCTGACAATTACGTATTGTAAATATTGTATAAATCTTGTTGAAATAGAGGTTAAATCAATCTAGTGTTCTTACATTGTGTTTTTTTACTTCTTGTGATCCCTGAGGCGCTTTCATCTGGAGTAGTTTCTCATTTTGTGTGTGGGGGAAAAATGATGCTTTTCTTTATAAAATTGCCTTCAGTAACTGTCGTACAAGACATTTAAAGACAGCCACAGAGTAGTACAAAGGAGATAACAACCTCAGTTGGTGGAGTGATCATAAATGAACAATTTAGGTTTTTCCCAGAGTGAATATTACCCTTTCTTATAATTGCAGTAAAGATTATATTCCTGAAATTTTACACTTGAAAGTGTTTCTCCTGGTCATTCTGGTCTCTTTGTTTTAAAGAGAATTTTGTAAACCATTTTTGAGTGTTCTATTTGTTTATAACTTTTAAGATCTTTTACAGAACTTTAAATGTTTAGACTGTTGAGCCATACAAAGTTCATGTAGTAGAGATGTCTTGGTATGTGTATACTTTTTCCCATATACTGGGGATTTGAAGAATTGCACTAATTCATAGAACTTAGTACGTAAGAGTGACCAGTGCACATTTAATTTAAATCTTGTATTCTATGTTAAAGCTTGTGTGGAGGTTTATCTTCTGGTATCCTTTTAGAAAGCCATGTCCATCAAAAGATGTAAAAAGAGAAATCATAGTTTTATATTTTAATTTAGTTTCTCCTAAAATGGGCTGTGTTAAGTAACTATATCTGTACTTAGATATAGTGTACTGTCTCTGTGCCCCCTAAGAGGTTGTAAAGAGTTACTCAAAAAGTCCTTAAGGAGAATGAAAGAGGTGCCTTCTCTGTATCAGACTCACACACATCAGTCAAGTTGAAAAACTGGTTTAAACCTTTAAATGAGAACAGAAATTACCATTAATATCTGACCGATTGTGCCTAGATTAAAGTATATTCTCTTAAGTGCTTTCTGTTTGATTAAATATCAGTATATCAAGGAGTTTTTCTACAGGTGTATATGTTAAAGGGTCATTTCCCTCAGCCTTTTTTTTAATACTGGGCCTTTAAAAAACTTAAATCCATCCTACTTTTATTTCTCAGTGTGGAAATCACGTGGTAATTGCTAAACCTTACTGCAGAAATATGTCTTGTTAAAAATTTCTGTGATCTGGCGGTGGTCTATTCCTAAGGAACTACATATCATACACGTAATGTTTATTTAACTCAACTTGATACTGTACTACAGTTAGGTTTGAATAAATATTTTCATTAACTGCAAAAGTTTGAATTACTTTATATTGGCATATATACACATCCACTTCACGACCCAGATTGAGACTAGCACATTATCAGGACCGTAGAATCCTCTCCTACTTCCTCTAGTAACCGCTAACTCCTGGGGTAGTAATGATCCTGACTTCTACCACAGTTTTAGCTTTTTTGTTTCTTTTCTTTAACAGTATGACTGTACTCATGCAGAACAGTCTTCTGTGACTTGTTTTGCTCCCCATTGCAAGATCCACCCTTGTATGTCGTTTGGCTGTCCTCTTCCAGGCTGTGCATTTTTCTGTTGTGTTTATCCGCGTTGTATCATACCACAGCTAATCCATTTTATAACTGATGCACATATATTTTCAGTTTGGGGCTATAGAAATAGAACGGTGAATATATTTGTACATTTTTGGGGGTGAATGTGTTACACTTCTCAGTTGAGTATGTATTCAGGAGGGTTGCTGGCTCTTAGGGTTGTAGATCTCCAACCCTATTCAGATTTTTCCACTGTCCAGTGTGGTTTTATCAAACCCTACCACTATCAGCAGTGTAGGGAGCGTTCCGTCTGTTCTACATCATTGTCAGTACTTGGTATTTTCATTTTAGCCATTTTGGCCGTGTCTGTTGGCATCATAATGCAGTTTTACTTTAGTTCTTCCTGATAGAACTGAACACCATTTCATATGCATTTGGCCATTTAGAGGACAGGTCTCCTTTTGTGGAGTATCTGTTCCTGTCTTTTGGCCAATTTTTGTATGGAGTTGTCTGCCTTTTTTCTTACTGATGTGTATCTCTTCTTTCTGTCTCCTAGATACAAGTCCTATTTCAGATGGATATCTGATATCTGAATGTTTTATCATGTTTTTCTTCTAGCAGTTTTATTGTTCAACCTTCTGTATTTTGATTGATCATCCAATTAACCCAGCATCATTCTTGAGAAAGACTTTCCCAAATACACTGCACTGTTACCATTGTCATGAACTGAAAAACTATGTCTGTGTGAATTTGCTTCTGGACACAGCTCTGTTCCAGTGGTCGACTTTTTTTTTTAATTGAAGTATAATTAACATACAATGTTATGTTAGTATCAGGTGTGCAACCCCCTGGTTCAACAGTTCTACACGGGACTTGGTGCTCAGCACGGTTAGGGTAGTCACCATCGGTCAGCAAACATTCTTAAAGGATCATCAACCATATTGCCTCTGCTGTATTCCTCATCTCCATGACCTGCTTATTTTATAACTGGAAGTTTGTACCATTGATCCTCATTTTAAAGATGTGCCAGTAACACACCATGTTAATGACTAGGAAATCTGTTTTAGGTTTTATTTTTTATTTGAGCCACTTACTGAATGAGCTCTTTTAGAGCTAATGGTTTCCCTGATGCTTAGTTTTTATTTACTAAGTATGTATCCTCTCTGAATAATTTTCTAATTTCATTTCTTCTTACTGTGGTGATGAGAACTTCAAATACAACAAATAATGATCAAAGTGGGCTTCCATGTCTTAGTCCTCATTTTAATGAGAATGTTAAGTACAATGTTGCATTTTCTTTGTAGTGTTTGAAGAATTTACATGAGGAATATCTGTTAATTAGGTGCTCTTCTGACATCAGTTAAAGTATTTTTATTAAATCCATGAATTTTGTTTTTATATTAATAATTCTAATATTGTGTGCTTTGCAGTCTTACTGATGTCTGAGTATAAATTTGGTTTGTCAACATTTTATTTAAATGTTTACTTCTAATGAGATTGGTTTCAAGCTTATGCCAGGTTTGTTGGGTTTTTTTTTTCCTATTGAATTTGGAACTTACCATCTCTTTCTAGTTTATCTAAATATTGGAATAGTAAATAGTGCTTGTTTGAGGATTCACTTGATGGTTAAGACAAGGCATGCGGAGCATTTAGGTCAATGTCTGGAACATATGCATTTTCACAACTAGATCCCTGTGCTGGTTTTTTTATTTCCATATTCTGCAGGAGATTATTTAGAATGGTAACTGACTATTCCTGAAACGAAATCATTGAAGCTGGCAGGCTTTTTCTGCAGTAGTTTAGGTGTTTTTTTCCTCAAAATTTCTTCTAGGCTGATTGGTCCTGTCAAGCTTGGAGCTTTTTTCTGAATTACATATATTTTTCCCCTAAATCTTGGTGGTTCTCCTTAGAGACAAATTTTCTGACAAAATCACCTGTTACATTAACAATTTTATACTTTCTGATTGACTGATTTGTCATTTATTCTTTTTTTTTTTTTAAGATTTTATTTATTTGAGAGAGAGACAGTGAGAGAGAGCATGAGCAAGGAGGTCAGAGGGAGACGCAGACTCCCTGTGGAGCTGGGAGCCTGATGTGGGACTAGATCCCGGGACTCCGGGATCATGACCAGAGCTGAAGGCAGTCGCTTAACCAACTGAGCCATCCAGGTGCCAATTCTTTTTTTTTTTTTTTTTTTTTTAAGATTTTACTTATTTATTTGTCAGAGAGTGAGCACAGGCAGACAGAGTGGCAGTCAGAGTGGTAGGCAGAGAGGCACAGGGAGAAGCAGGCTCCCTGCTAAGCAAAGGAGCCTGATGTGGGAATCGATCCCAGGACACTGGGATCATGACCCGAGGTGAAGGCAGCTGCTTAACCAACTGAGCCACCCAGGCATCCCCCTTGGCACCCATTTATTCTTAATGTTTGCTCTTTTCCTCAGAGTTCTTTTCCATGTTTAATTTTCTTAAATTGAATGGTTACCTGGCTTTTTTTCCTTTTACACTTGATCTTAGCCAAAAGGCTGAGAAGCAGTGGCTTTTTTTCCTTTTAAAACTATGTAAGCATTTGGGGCGCCTGGGTTGCTAGGTGGGTTAAGCCTCTGCCTTCAGCTCAGGTCATGATCCCAGGGTCCTGGAATCGAGCCCTGCATTGGGCTCTCTGCTCAATAGAGAGCCTGCTTCTCCTCTCTCTCTCTGTCAAATAAATAAATAAAATCTTTAAAAAAAAAAAACCTGTAAGCATTTAATTAAGGCTATGAATTTAGTTCTGATTTCACCTTTAAGACATCAAAATTTGGAAGATGAGGTAAGTACTTTCATTTTTTTTTGTTATTTTTTAATGTTTAACTTAATAACTTAGAATAAAGTAGCATGCTAATTTTCAATTTATTTTTTGCTTTTAATTTGTTTTTATCATTCTTGTAAAAAGATCAGTTGATATTTCTGTAAATCTTGTTATACTCTGTTTATAAAGATACTAGGTTTGGTATTTTACATTTTCCCATCTAACTTTGCTTTACCACTTTTGTCATAAACCTTTACTTTCCCATTATTACTCTCTTGGCTATAGTTTTTGCTTCAGTTGATTTGGTATCAGTGTTCAGGGCATAGTCTCTAACTATCATAACTGCATTTTTTTTTTTCAGCTTTATTGTGTTAAAATTGATGACTAAAGTTGTTAAGATAACTGAAGCGGACATCAGGAGTCGATCTGCAGTAGGTCGTGGAAGGATTCCTCCCGTCAAGTGAAGAACCGTCCAGCACCTCACCTGTTCCTCTTGGCTGTATGTGGGATGTGTGAGTTCTCTCTCAGCACGTTTCAATTCTGTAATACAGTGTTGCCAACCATAGGCACCACATGATACATTAGACCCTCGAACTTCATCTTAAGGCTGAAATTTTGTACCAATTTAAAAAGCTCCCTATTGGGCGCCTGGGTGGCTCAGTGGGTTAAGCTGCTGCCTTCGGCTCAGGTCATGATCTCAGGGTCCTGGGATCGAGGCCCGCATCGGGCTCTCTGCTCAGCAGGGAGCCTGCTTCCCTCTTTCTCTCTCTCTGCCTGCCTCTCCATCTACTTGTGATTTCTCTCTGTCAAATAAATTAAAATCTTTAAAAAAAAAAAAAAAAAAAAAAAAGCTCCCTGTTTGCGCCTCCCACGGCCACTCCCCAGGCCCCAGCGCCCAGCAGCTACTTTCCTTCTCTATTTCTAAGAGTTTGGCTTTTTCTTTTTTAATAGATTTCATATATAAGTAATATCATGCAATATTTGTCTTTGGTTTATATCAATAAGTACAATGCACTCAAGATCCACCTGTGGTACTGCAAATGCAGAATGTCTGTCTTATGGCTGAATAACCCTCCGCTGCATACGGTTAGCGCCCTTCGTTAGCTTGGCTGTTCGCCGGCTGCCGCTTAGGCGTCCCCGTGTCTTAGCTGCTGTAGGTCGTGCTGGGGAAGCTGCGGTGAACATGGAAGCACACGTGTCTTTTGCCTGTATGCTGTTCATTTCCTTGGGGTATACAGACACACATACACACATGTATATGTGTGTCCACAAGTAAGTGGGCTGGATCATATTTTTTCTGATTTTTCTTCTTGAATTCTTGAGGACGCTCCATGCTGTTTTCCATAATGAGGGCACCAGTGGACATTCCCAGCCCCCGGGTGCGAGGGTTCTCTACTCCGCCTCTTGGCGGATGCTTTCGTCCTTGATGACGGCCATTCTGATAGGTGCGAGGTGGTTTGTCGTTCTGATTTGCGTTTCTCAGAAGACTACTGACTTTGAGTAACCGTTTCACAGACCTGTAGGTCATTTATAGATCTTCCTTGGAAAAATGTCTATTCTTATCCTCTGCCCAGTTTTTAGTTCAGTTGGTTTTTTGCTGTTGAGTTCTGTGAGGTTTTTTTGACATTAACTGCTTATCAGATAATTTGTAAATATAAAATATAATATAATATTAATATAAATATAATTTGTAAGTATTCTTTCCGCTTCCGTACATTGTCTTTTCTTTTCACTGATGGTTCTTAGGCTGTGCACAAGCTTTTTAGGTTTGATAAAATCAGGCTCATTTATTTGCTTTTGATTTTGGTATCAGATTCAAAAAAAAAAACATTGCCAAGATCTATATCCAGAAGGTCACTTTCTATGTATTCTTCTAGAGCTTTATGATTTCAGATCTTAGTACATTTTGAGGTAATTTTTGTGTATGGTGTAAAATAGGAGTCTGTGTACCTGTCCAGTTTTCCCAATACCATTTGCTGAAGAAATTCTCCTTTCCCAATTTTATATTTTTGGCTCCTTTGCCCTAAACTAATTGCTTATGTGTTGCATAGATTTATATCTAGGCCCTCTGTTCTATTGATCTTTGTGTCTGTTTTATACCAGTACTGTACTGTTGTGATTACTGTAGCTTTGTCTGAAGTCAGAAAGTGTGTTTCCTCCAGCTTTGTTATTCCCATCAAAATTGCTTTGGCTATTCAGGGTCTTTTGTAGTTCCATACAAATTTTTAGGATTGTTTATTCTATTTCCGTGATAAATGCCACTGAAATTTTGATAAGGATAGCACTGAATCTGTAGAGGAGTAGTATGGACATTATTATTAATTCTTCCAGTCCATCAGCATGGGATATCTTTCCATTTGATTCTTTTTTAGTTTCTTCCATAAAATCTTACTTATATCCATGTGCAGATCTTTCGCCTTCCTGACTACATTTATTACTACTTTATTCTTTTTTGACAAAATTATAAATGGGATTATTAATGTCTCTGTTAGTAGTATGTTAGTGTATATAAATGCAGCTGACTTTTGTATACTTATCTTATGTCCTTTAACTTTACCAAATTCATTTATTAGTTAACATTTTTTTGTCAAGTCTTTATGGTGTTCTGTATATCATGTATCATCTGTAAGTAGAGGCAATTTTACTTCCTTTCTGATTTGGATGCTTTTTATTTCTTTTACTTGCCTAATTCTCTGGCTAGGACTTCCAGTTAATTGTTGAGAGTGGGCATTGTTGTCTCGTTCTTGATCTTAGGGGGAAAACTTTCAGCTTTACAGCTATTCAAAGTATGTTAGCTGTGGGCTTGTCATGGATGACCTTCATTTTGTCGAGGTACCTTGTCTCTGTGTCCAGTATGTTGGGAGTTACTATCATGAATAGATTTTCAATTTTGTCAAATGCTTTTTGTCCCAACTATAGAGATGATCCTATGAATTTTACATTTTGTTAAATTATGTATCACATTAATGTGCTATAGAATTTTGTTTGCTAATACGTTGTTCAGGCCTTTTTTTTTTTTTTTTTTTTTAAGATTTTATTTATTTATTTGACAGACACAGTGAGAGCATGAGCACAAGCAGGGGGAGTAAGAGAGAGAAAGCAGATTCCCTGCTGAGCGAGGAGCCTGATGCGGGACCAATCCCAGGAAACTGATCGTGGCCAGAGCTGAAGGCAGACACTTAACCAACTAAGCCACCCAGTTGCCCTTTGCAGCTGTGTTCGTCAAGGGTATTAGCTGGTAATTTTTCCTTCTTAGAGTGTCTTTGTCCAGTTTTGGTATCCGGGTTCTGCTGTCCTCATAAAACGATTTTGGAAGTGTACCATCTTCTTGCTTCTTTTTCTTTTCCAAGATTTTTTTTTTTTTTCTTCAAATTTATTTGAGAGAGAGCACTAGCGAGAGTGAGGACACACAAGTGAGGGTTAGAGGGAAAGGGAGAAACAGACTCCCTGCTCAGCAGGGAGCCCAGCGTGAGGCTCTATCCCGGGACCCTGGGATCATCACCTGAAAGCAGTTGCTTAACCGACCGAGCCACCCAGGCGCCCCCTCTTCTTCTGTTTAAATGACAGAATTAACCAGTGAAGCTGTCTGGTCCTAGACTTCACTGTGTGAGGGTTTTGACTACTGATTCAGTGTCCTTACTATTAATTGGTTTGTTCAGATACACTGCTTCTTCATGATTCCATCTTGTAGGTTGTATGTTTCTGGAAATATATCCATTTCTCCTAGGTTTTCCAATATGTTGGTAATTCAGTGTAGTCCCTTATTATCTGTGTATTTGTGTGCTATTCGTGAAATGTCTCCTCCTTCATTTATACTTTATTTGCTGGAGTTCTCTTATTTCTATTCTGATTTTAGTATATGTGCTGCCAAAGCAAATTCTGTTATTTTCTTGGTAAGGGTAGCTAATGGTGTTTCTGTTTTTGCCTTTAAAAAAATCCGCTCTTAACTCTGTTGGTCTGTATTATTGTCATTTTAGTCTCCATTTCTTTCTACTCTGATCTTTAGTATTTCCTTCTTTTACTAACATAGGGCTTGGTTTGTTCTTCCTTTTCTAGTTCCTCAAGGTATAGTTGATGTGTTTATTTGAGATTGTTTGAGGTCTTCCTTGATTTGTAATGTGAGCACTTATCACTGGGGACCTCCCTACTAAAATTGCTTTTGGGGCACCTGGGTGGCTCAGTGGTTAAAGCCTCTGCTTTTGGCTCAGGTCATTGTCCCAGGGTCCTGGGATCGAGCCCCACATCGGGCTCTCTGCTCAGTGGGGAGCCTGCTTCCCCCTCTCTCTCTGCCTACTTGTGATCTCTGTCAAATAAATAAATAAAAATCTTTTAAAAAAAGAAAAAAAAGAATTGCTTTTGCTGCATCCTGTAAGTTCTGGTATGTTGTACTTCCATTTTCATTTGTGTCCATGTTTTTTTAAGATTTTATTTGTAAGTAATCTCTGTACACAACACAGGGCTCAAACTCACAACCTGGAAATCCATTGTCACTTGCTCTGCTGACTGAACCAGCCAGTCGCCTGCGTCAGGACTTTGTGTATTTCTCTTTCAATTTCTTTGACCTGTTGATTATCAGTGGCATGTTTTTTTTTTTGGTTTTTTTTTTTTAAAGATTTTATTTATTTACTTGAGAGAGAGACAGCGAGAGAGAGCATGAACGAGGAGAAGGTCAGAGAGAGAAGCAGACTCCCCATAGAGCTGGGAGTCCGATGCGGGACTTGATCCCGGGACTCCGGGATCATGACCTGAGCCGAAGGCAGTCGTCCAACCAACTGAGCCACCCAGGCGTCCCTCAGTGGCATGTTTTTAACCACCATGTGTCTGTGAATTTTCCAGTTTTTCCTTCTTATAATTGATTTCTAGTTGTATACCACTGTTAGAAAAATCGCTGGATATGATTTCAATCACCTTAAACTTAGATTTCTTTTGTGGCCTCACCTGTCGTAAGTCTTGGCTGGTGTTCCAGATGCTTCTGAGATGAACGTGTATTCTGAGGTTGGATGGGATGTTCTGTAAGTATCTAAGTCCATCCGATCCGACATGTTATTCAAGTCCAATGTTCCCTTACTGGTTTTGTCTAGATCATCTGTCCGTTGTTGAAGTGGGACACTGAAGTCTCCTACTGTGGCATTCTGCTCCTCTGTTAGGTGTGTATCTATTTCAAATGGTTTAACCTCCTGTTGGATTGCCCCCCACCTTCTTTTTATCTTAAACAGCTTTTGTCTTAAAGTCTATTTTGTCCAGTGAAAATACAGCTGCCCTGCTTTCTTTGGCCTCCGTACACGGAATGTCTTTTTCCAACACTTCCCTTCCAGTCTGTGTGTCCTTGAAGCTGAAGTGAGCCTCTGGCAGGCAGCATATAGTCAAGACTTTATTTCTCCGTTCAGCTACTCTGTGTCTTCTGATTGGAGAATTTATTCATTTGTATTTAAAGGTATTATTCACAGATATGGCCATTTTGTTAATTGTTCTTTGGCTGTTTTGTAATTCCTTTGTTTCTCTCTGGATCTCTTGCTCTTTGTGATTTGATCATTTTTGCAGGTTTGCATCCTTGGTTTCCTGTCTCTTTATCTTTTGTGTATCTACTGTGGGTTTGTTTTGTGGTTACCGTGAGGCTTATAGAAGATATTTATAACAATCTACTTTAAGCTATAACCGCTAACTTCACACATAAAAACTACACTTTTACACTCCCCCACCACACTGGGTTTGATGTTACAATTTATGTTTATTTTTACTTTGAATATCCATTAAAAATTTTTGTAGTTGAACTTTTTAATATTCTTGTATTTTATAAGTGATTTGCCCACCACCATTATAACATTAGAGTGTGCTGAATTTGACCATGTATTTGTCTTTACCAGGGACCCAACTTTTAAATGTCTCATTGTTACTAATTAGCATCCTTTCCTTTCAGGTTGAAGAAGTCCCTTTAACATTTCTTGTTAGACTGACCCTAATGGTGATGAATTCCTTCAGCTCTTGCTTGTCTGGAAAACTCTCATTCAAATCTGAAGAACAACTTTGCTGGATAAAGTACTGGTTGGCATTTTTTTCTTTCTTTCAGCATTTCTCAGGCCTGTGGACTGCTGAAAACTCTGCACTAGTCTCAAGGGGTTTCCCTTGTAGGTAACAAGGCATTTTTTTCTCTTGCTGCTTCTAAGATTCTCTTCTTTGCTTCAGCTTTTGACAATTTAATTATAATGTCTCAACGTGGGGCTGTTGTGGATTCATCTTTTTTGGAACCCCCTGGGCTCCACAGATTTGGATTTCTGTTTGTTTCCCCAAGTTAACGGAAGTGTTCAGCCATTATTTCTTTGAGTACGTGCTCTGCCCCTGTCTTCCCCGTCTGGGGCCGCAAGTCATGCAGGTTTATCCACTTGATGTGGTCATGATAGTGCTGTGAGTCCCCTTCATCTGTCTCCTCTTCCGATTGCGTGAGACTCGCCGTCCTGATCTCTCAGGTCCTTGCTTCCACGTGGTGCAGTCTGACTCGGGTTTTCAGTTCAGTTACTCTGATTTCTCTTTGGCACTTTTATATTTTCTCTTTTGAAATTCTTACCTTGTTTGCATATTGTTCTCCCAACCCAGTGAGCATCTTTATGGATGTTACTTGTCAGATAAATCATTTCTGTCTGTTTCATTAAGGTCTGGTTAAGTTTGGTCTTGTTCTTTTGTTTAGAAAAAAAAAATCCCTCTGTTTCTTCATTTTCCTCAACTCTCTTAGGTGGTTTCTACATACTGACCTCGTGTGGGAGACGAACCTCCTCAGCCAGCCTGGGCAGAGGTCTTGTCTCTTAATCTTCTGTGGTGGCCTCTGCTGCCTTGTTTTCGGTGGCTCCCACGGCTTGAGGGTGTGACAAGGCATGAGTACGCCAGAGGCGAGGCCTGCAGTGAGCTCCTAGACGTGGGCAGGACGTGGGGCAGCAGCTGCGAAGGTATGTAGTTAAGCCTTTCCAGGGGGACGGCCAGCGACAGACCTTGTGGCCAGCAGCCTCTGGGCTGGAGCTGGGTGTGGGGAGGCAGGGAAGGCGTGGTTGCTCCTGCACCCGCTAATGGTGGCTTCTTTGCTACAGTTCCTCTCCAATCTTGGAGAGCAAGCCCTGCTGCCTGTCAAAGCCGGGTGATGCGGGGACCCACCCTTCAGGCGGCACCAGACGTCCAAGCAAACTGCTTCCCGGAAGGTACCTGTGGTTTGTCAGGAGTTCAAGTGAGAGTTAGAGGTGGGTCTGCCGGCCTGGGGTCCCCGGGGCAGCACAGCCCACGCCTAGATCTGAGCTCAGTTCTCGTCTTCCAGAGACACTACCATTTTTTTCCTCTTTTGTCTTCATGCTCTCTACAACTTTATTTTTGATTGTTTTTTTTTTTTTTTTTTTTTTTTTTTTAAGATTTTATTTAATTGACAGACAGGGACCACAAGCAGACAGAAAGGCAGGCAGAGAGAGAGGGGGAAGCAGGTTCCCTGCTGAGCAGAGAGCTCAACCCCAGGACCCTGAGATCATGACCTAAGCCGAAGGCAGAGGCTTAACCCACTGAGCCACCCAGGCGCCCTGAATGATCTTTCCTTCATATTAGAGTTCTTGTCCTGTTTCTGCCTTGACTGCTAGTAATTTGTTATGTATACCAACCATCTCTTTTTACTTAATAATGGTTACCTTCTATAGTAATGTATTGTAGAACTTATTTTACATTCTACTGGCATTTGTCTTTAGTTAGCAAAATTTAAAAATTAAGAAAATTAAAAGTTTTACATTCTTGAATTCTCAATTTTGATTCTTTCCATGTGCTGGTAATAAAATCATTTTTGGAGGAAATACTAGAGCATATTTTTAAGCTCTTACATACCTAAGATTCCTAGTATCTTTGTTCTATTAAAAATACATAGATGTTGGTCTAGTACTTTTTTAAAATATTTTATTTATTTATTTGACAGAGATCACAGGTAGAGAGGCTGGCAGAGAGAGAGAGGGAAGCAGGCTCCCTGCTGAGCAGAGAGCCCAATGTGGGACTCGATCCCAGGACCCTGGGACCACGACCTGAGCCGAAGGCAGCAGCTTAACCCACTGAGCCACCCAGGCGCCCCTCGGTCTAGTACTTTTAAAGAAAATGACTGAGGCTACCCATTTTTCCACCTAGATGTTCTCTCTGGAATCTTACTAGGATTCTGTTAATTAATTTTGCTAATAAAATAAGGCCTCCAGAGTTGTTCTATTGTAATTAATCCTTGGATTCCACTTTGTTGTGTTTTTTTTTTTTTTTTTAAACCATTTACTCATGGGTTGTCTCTTTTTCTTTCTCATGTCACTGACGGTGCGATGCAGCGTGAATTCTGTTTGTCTCCTCTGAAGTATTCTACCACGTCTTGGGTTTTCTTTCCTTCCTTCGTCTTACCCTCTCCTGTCAGAGTCAGGGTGGGCTCAGGCTTACGGAGCACAGCTGCGACAGGACTGCTTGGACCAGACCAGCTCTGCTCCTGACCTCACAGTCAGGCCCCCAGACCTCACAGTTGGCCTAGTCTGTGCCTCAGTGTCCTTTTCTGTACATAAGAGGAAATGACAGTACCTACCTTCTTGAGTTCTTGTGAGAATCAAAGGACTTAGTACATAATGAGCCACAAGTATTAGCTGTGATTACTGTAATTTTTTTTTTAAGTTATCCCTCTGAATCTTAGTATTTTTTTTCCTTGCATTGTCTTTTTGTTCCTTCTCAGGTAAGGACTCCCAGGAACCATCTGCCAAGAGACTGTGTATGCATGACCCTTTCTGCCCCTTCGCTCTCCCGCCGCCGTGCATCTCACCTGGGAAAGGAGCTTCGCTTCTCGGAAACCACTGCTGAGGTGGGTGCACTTTGCTGCTGTAGTAATCCACAGGCCAAACCCCAGGATTTTCTGACCCGCTACCCCCCAGTCCTGCATGCTAATATTGTGAGAATTTGTCCCCCCTAGACCTGAGCACATGGATCTATCCTGTTTCCAGCAACACTGATAAAGCTCAGTCAGTCTACCTGACGTTCACTGACCTGACCTCTGACCAGCCTCAAAATGTAACTGATGATTTGTTCTGTAAAACGGAAGCATCTACTTCTAAGTTACTAATAAGTACACACTGGTGTCTCAGGTAGTACAGCTTTCTAACAACTACTTTGAACTAAAGATTACAAAAGACTTAAAGCAGAAGAAAACATTTATTTATATTTTCAAAAGGTTTGAGGATTGATCTTATCATATTGTAAAAATGTTAGAAAAAAAATAGAAAATGAAACAGATGGGCGTATATAAGCCGACCCAGGTAGCGAGTCATACTGATTACAGCAGACCTTTCTGGCCACAGAGGGTTGTTTCAGTATATGTGCTGCCGAAGCGAGCACCGGAGGGTTGTTTCAGACATGAGCTTCCTACAGCTTCTGGATCAGCAGGGCAGACGCCCCTCCTCCTCCATTGCAGATACTGGCAAGACCGTACTCTCCTTGCTTCAGGGCATGAACCATATGAACGACAATCCTGGCTCCAGACATCCTAGGAAGAAGAAAGCATTTGTGTTCTTTCATAAATTAAATACCTAATCAAAATAGTTCCCATTCCAAGTTCTCTTGAAAAGCCTGTTACATGTTTAAAGAACTATTACAGCTTTTTTTTAAAGCCCAAGCATAGATTTTTTTTTTTTTTTTTTTAAGATTTATTTATTTATTTCACACGGAGAGATTACAAGTAGGCAGAGAGGCAGGCAGAGAGAGAGAGAGGAGGAAGCAGGCTCCCTGCTGAGCAGAGAGCCCGATGCGGGACTCGATCCCAGGACCCTGAGATCATGACCTGAGCCGAAGGCAGCGGCTTAACCCACTGAGCCACCCAGGCGCCCCCAAGCATAGATTTTAATATTAAGACACTATTAGCTCTCAGGCAACAAATGGGGCAGATCTGTATTCAGTGTTAGATCCTATCAGAAATGGTGTTCACCCTTCGAAGGACAGATGGGAAGGAAACCAGTTCAACCAGGAGTAACAGGATTAGCATGAAGCGGCTAAGATTTAGACAAAACTACAAGGCCATTATGAAGCCATTAGCCTAGACAGACTCGTCTGACTTCACCTACCCGATGGGATGTCCCAGAGAAACTGCTCCTCCGTCGATGTTCACTTTGTGGGGATCGAGGTCCAACATTTTAATGTTTGCCAGCACAACCAAACTGAAGGCTTCATTCACTTCCCACATCGTAATATCCTCTTTCTTCAGGCCTGCATCTTTAAGAACCTAAAAATTTTTTTAACAGTCAAAACTTACTTTCATTGTTTTTTTGGAATTCTACAATCTGGGTTTCTAATTCCCTGTGATGCAAGAGATATTTAAATACGGAGTTTCTTAGTTTTGAGGAAGAAGAGCCTTTTCATTTAATATCTCACTGCACTGTGAGCAAAGAATTCTGTTTGCATTATTTATTATATGCGGCAATAGAAAGAATTAGATTTTCTTGAACAGTCTATGGATACCTGAAAAAAACATGTGTTCTCTATTTGGGGGTTATAACTTGATAATCTTAAAATCTTTTTTACTACTTTGATCAGTTGTAGATTCTTTATCTGTCAAATGAGAGAGGCCTGTTAGTTTCTGCTCTTAGTACAGTGGTTTTTCTCTGCATCTCCTAGTTTCTCCTGTATAAAAGTTGCTATGCGGTTATATGGGCGCAGACATTCTTAGCTGTCATATCCTCACTGCAAATTATCTCAAGTCTTTAATTCTGAGCAGTTTGTCAGCTATGCAAAAGAGGTTCTAAAATTCTGCTGCTGGCTTTTTTTTTTTTTTTTTTTTTTTTAAGATTTTATTTATTTGACAGGTCACAAGTAGGCAGAGGGGTTGGGGGTGAGCAGGCTCCCTGCTGAGCAGAGACCCACCCCCCTCCAATGCGGGGCTCGATACCAGGACCCTGAGACCATGACCTGAGCCGAAGGCAGAGGCTTGAGCCACCAGAGGCTGAGCCACCCAAGTACCCCGTTTTCCTTTTATTTAAAAATTGTTGTTGTGAGAATTAATAAAAGTAACTGGGGACTGTTCCCGCCCACCCCCCCTCCCCGCCCTTCCTCTCTCCCTGCAGCAGGCTCTGTTTCAGGCTATACAGCTCCCACAACATGAGACAAAACCCATGTGGCCCCTTCCCTGGCCCTCAGTCAAGCCGGGGTCAGGATTGGAGCTCGCCTTCAGAATCCAGGCCCATTTCTCCGCCTTGCTGTCCTGCGTGATGCAGTCACTTTCTGAAGCTATTACTCTCTTCCTCTCTGAACCCTGCCGCCCCATCATTTCTGATCCTTTCTTCCCACAGTCCTCACTGACTTCTGCTCTTTCTGGGTGTTGCTGTCAGAGGTCCCCTCCCAGGGTGAGGCCCTCTCCTTCCAAAAGGGGGTATTTGCTGGAATCTGCCAGGCTCCTTCAGCACCGTCTCTTCCTGTGACCCCGTAGCAACCTCCCTTAGCAACAGTGACTGGAGTACATAGGTTTTTTGTTTTTAGTTTTACTCTTAAGACCAGCAACCAGCAGTTTCCTTTTGGAGTGGAGACCTCTCCTAGTACTGCGTTATTTGCTTTGAATTCTAGACCCAGGACCTTCAGTACTCTGCTTTGCCACATCAGCCTCCCACTCTGTGGCCCACGCCAGGTGTGAGTAAGCATCCTACCTAAAAATAATTCCTGACTTTGCGTCGGTTTCACTGAGGTGGGCTGCTCAGACTATTTTCAGAAGTTGGAAGATCTGGGGGCCTTTTGGTGCCTCAGGCAGTTAAGCATCTGACTTCAGCTCAGGTAGTGATTTCGGGCATCCCACTCAATGGGGGAGTCTGAGTCTGCTTCTACCTCAGCCCCTCCCTCCATTCGTGCTCTTTCTCTCTCAAATAAATAAAATTTTTAAAAAAAAATTAGGAAGATTTGAAACCAATCTATCTCTAGGCTTCCGCAGATGAGTAACATTTAAAACCCAACCCCGCAGCTCTGCTCTAAGCAGAAGCCGGCATGATGCAGTAATGACCGCTCCGCACTGGGCTCTCACCTTGGGTACAGCATACGCAGGCGCAACTGGAAAATCAATGGGTTCAACAGCAGCATCAGCAAATGCTTAAAAAAAAAAAAAAAAAAAAAAGTCATTAAAATCTTTTTTACAAGTGATATGTTATGTATCGTGTGCAGAACTGCAAGCTTCCTAACCCCAATCATACATGGAAATGTAGTTGTTCCTGTTTTAAGACTCTCGACTTTATAAAATTAGATCCATCATCTAGGCCTTGGATTTTCCAAAGCAGGGGGCTGGGGGAATTGCCCTCCAGGGACACTGGCATTAGCTAGACAAGATGTAGGTGCTGCAGTGGGTAGAAGGCCCCTTCCTGCAGCATCCAGGGGGGGCAGAGGCGACCGGGCATCCTCCAGCGCGCAGCACAGCCTCCGGAAAAGGAATTACTGGTTGCAGAATGTCGCAAGCGCTGAGGTTAGGAAACCGCGCTCCCAGCTGAAAACAAGGCGGTGCCTGAGTGGCTCAGGGGGTTCATAAGGCATCTGACTTGGTTTTGGCTCAGGTCACCATCCGAAGGTAGTGGGACCGTCTGGGTTCCGTGCTCAGCAGGGAGTCTGCTGGTCCCTGTCCCCCTGCTCCTCCTCCTTTCTCTAACAGATAAAATCTTCTAAAAAAAAAATAAAGCAACAAAATGGTATTTGTTAAACTTGCTCACAAGGTGGATTTTACAGCTAAAAATGTTTAAGGAGATGAAGGGTGTAACAGCCACATAGTTAAATGCCAAAATGTCTCGACTTCTTATTTCTAAACCCCTACCTTATTCTTTTTCTTCTAGGCGGTTACCTCTCCCCTGCGTGCCAGGACCACGTACCTCCTACCCCCACTCAGCAGACAGGCTAGGAAAGATCTGATGCTTACTCTTCTACAAAATGAATGATAAAGGAGCTTCTAACTCAAAATATGAGGGACTGTCACACGAACCACCCAGAGAAAAGGAGCCGACCTCAATGCTGTGTAACCAACATGGAAACTCCGTTTCAGGAAGCTGGGGGTTAGGAGGAAAGCAGTTCAGAACACGCGCTACCTGCTATTCTGGCCAGCGGCCTGACATCGAGCCTCCGGGCCGCGTCTGCAGTCATGAGCAGGAGGGCAGCCGCGCCGTCGTTGAGCGTGCTCGCGTTGGCCGCGGTGACTGTGCCTGGAAGCAGCAGTGAGCGTGAGGCCACGACACTTCACACCACGCTCATTTGGTTCAACTGACTGAACTGCAGGCACCACGGGGGCTGCTGGGTGCATGGAAATGACCAGTATGTGTGGAGATGATGCCCGCTTTCAGGAGACCCACACCTGGCTATTTCTGGCTGGTTTTCTACCCCTTTGTTCACAGCTCACTCAGCAACACCGGCATGCCGGCAGGAGGTACATGCTGGCTTACAAGGCTGCCAAGGTAAGGACCAGCTCGTTGCTCTTTCTTCCCCAGAGTCTAACTTTGCTTATTCACATTAGAGCAGATACTGTGTCAAAACCATGTACATCTTGGGGCACCTGGGTGGCTCAGTGGGTTATAGCCTCTGCCTTTGGCTCAGGTCATGATCCCAGGGTCCTGGGATCGAGCCCCACAGCAGGCTCTGCTTCCCTTACTCTCTCTTTCTGCCTGCCTCTCTGCCTACTTGTGACCTGTCAAATAAATAAACAAAATTTTAAAAATAGTAATTTAAAAAAACAATATCTTCTCTACAGTCACTTGAAGTTAAATGTCAAGAATACTAAAAATAACTGAACTGGATGTTTTAAATTTTACAGACTGTGAATTATATCAGGTAAGCTTTTTATAAAAATTGTGACCAAGCCCCTATAGATTGCAGCTAAAAATATACAAATATACTTTTGCAACATAAATTTTACATGGTGCTTTAAAAAAGACTGAGCCCTCCCTGTAGTTGTCACACGGCATTGAACTTGTATTAACAAGTTCAAATCAGGAAAGGCAGAAAAAGTAACTTTAGAATCTAATCACCAATAGATCTGCCCATTTTAAAAGCAGCATGGACCACACCTCAAGGATTTCAAAAGCATTAACTGAGACACTTGAATCCTGTTTATGATAGATTCCGACAGTTACTTACTGAGGACCTACTACAAGTAAGGCACTAGAAAAAAACCGTGAACAACACTGCTGGCAACTTCATCCTCAAAAATCTTACAGGTACTTAACATATAAACACATTTCGTTACAGAATAAACTTTCAAAATGAATTAAATATGAAAAACTGAATTCTATACTCATTCTATAGTCTCTTCCCTATGATTTCTATATTGAAGGTATTAACAAAATTTTTAATATTTCTGGATGAATATCATTTGTTAATTTCATATGAGCCTTGAATTGAAAATGCTAAATAACATCTAAATGTTTTCTAGAATTACTTAACTAAAATCCATAGGCAGTTCCAAGAGCAGAGGTGGTTATATTAACTCCACTTTTTGCTACGGTTCATTTCTTCGTACTAACCATTTTCTTTCTGGAAAACTGTCTTCAGCTTTGGGACTTTGCTAAAGTCAACCCGTTTATATTCTTCATCTTCTTTCACCAGGACATCTGGTTTACCTGCAGTACAAGTCTCATCAGCAGTCAGGACAACAAGTCCCTCAGTAAGACACAGCAAATGTACCCCCCACACCGGGCCTGCACACCTTGCACCACCCCAAGTCAACCCTACTCGAGAATCCACCACCTACCCTCTCTCTGTTAGGGACTTGTAGAGTTTAAGTAGTTTAACATTTTAAATCTTTGATGGCCCCATCCCATTCTCTTGTCTTGCCCTTTTTAGATCACAGATTCCAGCCACCTTCCTGACCCCAGGGCTGGACAAGCTCTAGTAATTCCGCCATCCCGAACCTCATCATTTCTCCATGGAAATGGAACCTAAACCAGTTAATGAGTCTTCATGCTGAGTCCCTGCTGGAGCAGAGGAGGAGACCTCCCTGCTCCGTGACCAACAGCCTTCAGATGGGACCCGGAGATGGAGACAGGACAAAATGATGCAGCTCCCAGAGTTGCTGCCGTGCGGCCTTCAGTCCTGGGAGGTGCCCCCCAAAGCCTGCCTCCTCACCTCAAAGGCTAATAAACTGTCACTGATACTAGAAAATGTCTAATAAATACAAATATATTTCTCAAACTGGGAACATTATTAGTGGTATTTGTAGCTGAGCTGGAAGTGGATATGAAATTGGGTGGACTTACATTGTAACTGGACAGCATTTCCCTCTGTTAACCATAAGCAAAAGTATGTGTCCTCAGGTGAACAAAGATAAAAATGTACTAATCTAAAACAATTTTTTAGCATAGCAAGAATATTTTAGCATAAAAAACCTATGTTGGAACATCATCCCTCTACCTTTTACTGTAATTGTGACAGGGATAACTTCATTTCCAAATTTTCCTGCTTCCCACGCTGCTTTACTCCTGGTGTAGGAGTTAATCGCGTACGTATCCTGTTCCTCCCGTGCAATGTTCATCTTCTTCGCAGTATTCTCAGCACAGTTCCCCTGATAAAAGATGGAATTCTTAAAAAAAAATTCGCTTTGCAGAACTTATTTTATATCTATTAACTTGCATAACATAAAACAGTGGTTAGCCATTAAACATAGTTTCTTAAAATACACTCTTGCTGTACTAGGTCATTTTTCACTCACGTCTCTTATTGAGATACTTCAGTGAGTCCAGAATTTCTGTTTCAAAGGTAAATAATTAAATAGCTACAGAATCTATAATCAGAAGTCAGAACACTCCCTATTCCAGTGTGGGCCAGAGGATTCAACACCCAAGTTAAACTGATGCGGGGAGCTAAGAAATGTGTTCCTGAAATAAATGGCTAAAATCAACATTTATGGAGCCCACCCTTCAGTTTCTGAATTTGCATATCTTTAAACACCAAGTAGTCCTGTGTACTAACTGGGATTTCTCCCCCAAAAAACAAGCATTACCATATGGATCTTATTGTAGACATCCGTCAGCCCATCTTTCACAATCAAATCTTCCAGCTTGACACCACCGTATGGCGTGGCTCCTCTGCTCATGACGTAGGGAACGTTGGACATGCTCTCCATCCCGCCTGCCACCATCACATCCTGCTCAGCAGCGAAAACAATGTCAACTCCAACAGGACCTACAGCCATGGATGCCCACCACGCAGCCACCACCAACACGCTTCCGTGGACCTGGCTAGGCTGCTACACAGTGGGCACAGAGGCACCCTCTCTGAGCCAGATGAAAAGAAATGGTCTAAAATGTCAAGATATTTAAGAATCAGGTATCCTAATAAAGCAGCTCTTCTCCATAAGCAGTTTGAGGAAGTGCCCCTTGCATACCCTATAATGGACAGGACAGCCTGGGTACTGGAGAAAGGGCTTCACAAGAATCATAAAGACCATGCAAGAAAGAGCACACAACCAACAAAATCATGGCCAACAAATGTAGTGTGACTCCCCTGTACCTCTCCTCTACAAGATACAGCACGTTCTCACCACTGTAAGTTGCTTACCAGCTGGCGTGCTACATGCATGAGGAGGGACTGGAGAGTTACAGAGTATTAGGATATTGTGCCAAAAGAGTTTCAAGCAGTGGTGTTTAATGATGTAAAAGAGTGAGTTACGGGGCGCCTGGGTGGCTCAGTGGATTAAGCCGCTGCCTTCGGCTCAGGTCATGATCTCAGGGTCTTGGGATCGAGTCCCATATAGGGCTCTCTGCTCAGTGGGGAGCCTGCTTCCTCCTCTCTCTCTGCCTGCCTATCTGCCTACTTGTGACCTCTCTCTGTCAAATAAATAAATAAAATCTTTAAAAAAAAAAAAAAAAAAGAGTGAGTTACTATTTAGGAGGAAATGTAGGACTGGTGCTCTGATGGGCCTGGAGCTCTGAGATTTCAGAGAAGTGGAGACCGCAACCCAAGGAAAGGCCTCAGCAGGAGAAATAGGAGCTGTGCCCCAGAAATAAGACACCCAGTTTGTCCAGGGTGTAGATTAGCGGAAGACCTCGTAAAAGAAGCCCTGGAAAGGTAAGTTGGATCGAGCATGTGCCAGCGTTAGCATCTTGCACGTGGCTATTCGAGATTTTGGCATAAACACTGGATTCTACAGTTAATGAAGGTTTAAGCGACTATGATGAATGTGTCCTGACAGGGCTGGTAGTAAATGTGTGCTTTATTGACAGTCCTGTCCTGTAGGCCAGTGTTTGAGAATTGGCTTCCTTCTACCTCTCTTCCCTTCAACCATCCCCCAATCTGGAGATTTAATACCACCTGAAAAGACAAGGTTTTACTACTCCTGGTTTTGGTAAAGTTGCTTACAACAAAGGTGAAGCTGAAATAAATTTCCTGTACATGAAGCCAGAACTTGGCAAACAGTGGTCCCTGGCTTCCAGCGTAGCAGAAAGGGCAAGGTAATGCTTAGTAAGCAGCAGTTCGAGGGTTTTCTGAAGGCAACCGGCCTTAGGCCACTTGACTCTGCTCTTTTCAGTTTGTATGAAAAATATGACTCAGTACTTCCCAAGCACCTGCCTTACAAGTGAAGCAATGTTTACACTGCTTGAGCAAATGTCAGGCTGCTTGGGCAAAAGCTGCTGGTCCACACAGGACGCCTGATGAATGCAGGGGTCAAGGAGACAGTGGAAGGATGTGGGGAAAACCTCCAGTACCCACCCACAGGATTCTCGCCTTCTTAATAACCTGTTCACAGTCCTGGCTTGTCTTTGGCTGACTGCAGCAGAGTCATTCAGTTGAAAGTAAAGTCAGGAACATGTACTGATGATACTTTATGCAGAAAACCCAAAAGATTCCATCCCAAAGTACTAGAGCTCATACAGCAATTCAGTAATGTGGCAGGCTACAGAAATCAGTTGCTTTTTTATACACTAACAGTGAAACTGTAGAAAGGGAAATTAGTTGATTCCATTTACAATAGCACCAAAAACCATAAGACACCTGGGAATAAACCTAACCAAAGAGGTAAAGGATCTGTATTCGAGGAACTACAGAACACTCATGAAGGAAACTGAAGACACAAAAAGATCGAAGAACATTCCATGCTCATGGATCAGAAGAATAAACGTTGGTAAAATGTCTGTGCTGCCCAGAGCACTCTATACTTTCAATGCCATCCCGATCAAAATACTATCAGCATTTTTCAAAGTGCTGGTTTAGTCCTAAAATTTGTATGGAACCAGAAAAAGCCCTGACTCTCCAAGGAAATGATGAAAAAGAAAAAAGCCAGGAGCATCATGTTGCCTGATTTCAAGCTTTATTTACTACAAAGCTGTGATCACCAAGACAGCATGGTACTGACACAAAAACAGACACATAGGCCAGTGGAACAGAGTAGAGAGCCCAGATATGGAACCACAACTCTATGGTCAACTCCTCTTTTACAAAGCAGGACAAAATATCCAATGGAAAAAGACAGTCTCTTCAGTAAAAGGTGCTGGGAGAATTGGACAGCCATGTGTAGAAGAATGAAACTGGACCATAAACTCTCAATGGATGAAAGACCTCAATGTGAGATGGGAATCCATCAGAACCCTAGAGGAGAACATAGGCAGTAACCTCTTCAACATCGGCCATAGCAGCTTCTTTCAAGACAGGTCTCCAAAGGCAAAGGAAACAAAAGCAAAAATGAAATTTTGGGACTTCATCAAGATCAAAAGCTTCTGCACAGCAAAGGAAATAGTCAACAAAACAAAGAGACAACCCACGGAATGGGAGAAGATAATTCTGCAAACGACACTATAGATAAAGGACTGATATCCAGGATCTATAAAGAACTCCTCAAACTCAACACTCAAAAAACAGATAATTATGTCAAAAAATGGGAAGACATGAACAGACACTTCTCCAAAGAAAGCACACAAATGGCTAACACACATATGAAAAAACATTCATCATGATTAGCCATCAGGGAGATTAAAATCAAAACCACATTGAGATACCACCTGACACCAGTCAGAATGGCCAAAATCAACAGGACAGTAAACAACGTGTGTTGGAGAGGATGTGGAGAAAGGGGAACCCTCTTAACACCACTGGTGGGAATACAAGTTGGTGCAGCCACTTTGGAAAAGTGTGGAGCTTCCTCCAAAAATTAAAAAGAACTACCCTAAGACCCTGCAATTGCACTACTGGGTATTTACCCCAAAGATACAGATGTAGTGAAAAGAAGGGCCATCTGTACCCCAGTGTTCAGAGCAGCAGTGTCCACAACAGCCAAACTGTGGAAAGAGCCGGGATGTCCTTCAACAGACGAATGGACAAAGAAGATGTGGTCCATATATACAATGGAGTATTACTCAGCCATCAGAAAGGATAAATACCCAACTTTTGCATCAATCTGTATGGGTATTCTAAGACTCCCAGGATCCTTTGCCACACTCAACACTGCCCTGAAAGATGAAAGCTGTTCAAAGAAATAATCCTACTTCTCTCCTGATCGGCTCTTCCCAGACGGCTGTGGTAACTCTCTATGTGACCACATGCCACGCACCGCTGCCTCCACCCCGGCGGCGCGTGGACTCGCGCCCAGGTCACTTGGGCTAGAATGAAAGGCGCCTTGGCCCTTCTCCCGGAAGGCCTCTCTCCCCCTTTCTGTCCCCTCACCCACACCTGCTGTGAGGCCTTCACAGACCTTGTGCTCGCTCACACACCCCTGCGCATCCTGCCCCACCACCAACATGGGAAATACCCGGATCAGGACACCTGGCCCTTCTGGGACGAGCTGCCCGTCCTTCTGTTCTGTTCCCTGGTTCCTGGGTAGGCGTTTATCAGCACCACGGCCCTGCCCTGGATAGCTGTACTCCGGAGTCCGTCTTCATCAAACACCGCTCCTTTCAGGAGCAGAGACCTTGTCACGTCTATCAGCGAGTGCTAATCAACTAACCGGTTAGTACAAACCAACAGAAGAAACTTGTTTACATAATAAGGGCTATTTTAACACAAACAGTTTAATATAAAACATTAATGGAAGCATTAAAGCCAAGTTATTTCCTCACAGCCTTTAACCAGGAATAAAGACAACCACGAGTTCCAGACCAAAGAAACCTAAATATTTTGCCAGTTTTGAAATGAAGAGATTCTCACTTACTTCTCATTCATGTAAGTTCTACTCAGTTACTCTAAAATACTGAATATTCCCAGGGGTGATGGCAATAGTGAGGGACAGAAAATAAGGTATCAATTATTCTTAAATACAAAATAAAAAGTGTCCACTTTCCAAAAAAATTTCAAAATATTTTGATAGTTAAAAATATTCATTCTGGGAAGCTGGATGGCTCAGTAGGTTAAAGCCTCTGCTTTCAGCTCAGGTCATGATTCCAGGGTCCTGGCTTCGAGCCCCACATTGGGCTCTCTGCTCAGCAGGGAGCCTGCTTCCTCCTCCTCTCTCTCTGCTGCCTCTCTGCCTACTTGTGATCTCTGTCTGTCAAATAAATAAATAAAATCTTTTTTTTTTAATATTTTTTTTAAAAAAATTCATTCCTAGTAAGTCAGATAACTGTACACACGCAGAAATACCAGCCGAAAGCGTCTCCAGGTAGCACAAACAGCATTTGCTAGAGAATCACCATAAATCCACTGAGAGAAAACTTTCCTTCTCAAACAGTTCCCAGCATGGAAACGATCTCCTCCGATTTCCACTGGCTGCTGTACCCAAGGCCTAGTAACACCCCGTGCTGGTGTCACCCTCTGTACAAAGGAGTTCCTTTGCAAACTGTGCAACTGCACCACTTTTACGGAAGCATTTGAAAATATCCTCTGGAAATCTTATGACTCAAATTCTCCTCTTAGTAATCTTTCCAAGGGACCAGTTTGTACGTGACGAGACTGTTAATGTTCTGTCCACTGGCGACCCCTGAGCAGGCGCTCAGCTCGTGGGGCGGGAGGAGGGGTCACGCTTGTCTGGCTCCAGACGTGCTGTTCTCACCTCTCCACGGAACCCCTCAGAGCGGCTGTTCAAGGACCAAGACCCAGTGACCAAGAGGCACGCGTATAGGCACGTGTGGCGCCATCGTCTAAAATAGTGAGGAAAGGAAGACCACCTCGATGTCTGGTCCACAAGGGCCCAGAAAATACGCTTTCGTTACTCAGGTCAGGAGAACACGAGCACGTGCTCACGGAGAAAGATCCCGCAGGCATTCCGTGGGGTACAGAGTTTAGGCAACTTGCCCAGAGTCTCTCTGCTCCTAGTGGCAGAACACACAAGACAGCGGGAGAGAGAACGAAGACCACGTTTCACACGCGTCATTTCCGGGCCCGCCTGAGCACGCGCGGTTTACGGAAACGCGTCAGACCCGTCCGCGAGGGGGCGCCCCAGCCCCTCTCCCTCTCTGCCCCGGGACTGGTAACACAGCCGGGGAGGCGTGTCCGGGGCTCCAGCACGTGCGGGCCGAGGTCCACACACACCTGCTGGGTCACACCCGAGACCCCGAGAGGCCAGTAGGCACCAGATGCGACGAAGACCCCCGCTGTCCTGTCTCAACCATGCAACCTTGCCGGCCAGTCTTAACCTCACCCTCTTCACACGCGAAAGGAAGGGCTCAGACGGCCCCGCTCTCCGTTCCGTGGCCCGAGCCCGGGCTCCTCCCGCCGCAGCACGCGCGGACCTCAGGTGAAGACGAGCGGCCAGCGGCGCCAGCGAGGAGCGCGGTGTGACAAGTGAGCAGGGACGTAGCAACTACTGATCGGGCCTCGGTTCTGGGCTCTGCCAGTGACTGGATCCCCAGGGTGAGCACCTTCTTCTCCTCCACGATGCAAACCCTTATTACTCCAGCAAATAAAATCTTTCCTGTTGAGTCCCCAGAATCTCAGAAAAATACCAAGTAAAGGGTCACCTGAAAACCCAAACCTCTTCACTGAAAGCTCATTTCGGACCCCAGACCCTCGAGGGACCACCTGCGCGCCCCTTCGGATAGAACAGGCAGATCCAGACCCTCACGAGCCTCAGAGGAGGAGGAATCCCACTTCTTTTTTTTTTTTTTTTAAAGATTTATTTATTTGTCAGAGAGAGAGCGAGCGAGAGCGAGCACAGGCAGACACAGTGGAAGGCAGAGTCAGAGGGAGAAGCAGGCTCTCTGCGGAGCAAGGAGCCCGATGCGGGACTCGATCCCAGGATGCTGGGATCATGACCTGAGCCGAAGGCAGCTGCTCAACCAACTGAGCCACCCAGGCGTCCCGGAATCCCACTTCTAAAGCACAAACGTGCTGCGATTTCCAGCATCTCTGAACACCGCCTGTTATTTGGTTATAAAATGGGAACGAAGGCTCTTCTTACCTGGTGTCCACACATGAGATTCTGCGAGGCCATCATGATGGCTTTCATGCCCGAGGCACACACTTTGTTCACAGTGGTGCAAGGAGTGGAAATCGGTAAGCCTAAAACCAACACAAACAAGTCCTTGTGAAAAGCGGGGATACCCTTCCCACACAGCTGCAGAACTTAAATTAATACAACAGAGCACGCGAACCTCTAACTCGCCACAGCATCCCTCCTGCCAGTTTTAACCAGATTATATGATGCATTTAACATTGACCCAGCCTCCACTCGGCTCTCCCGAACAGCTGACGACGCATCAAAGCAGACACGGCTCCCAGTACCTGCGCCCAGGGCCGCTTGCCTTGTTGGCGCTTGTCCTTCACCCCCTTGCAGAACGTTTCCCATGTACACCTCCTTCACTTCTTCTTTTGGAATCCCTGATTTTACAAAAACAAAACGCATTTCCATATTTTAGTCAATTTAATTAATGGTTACCTAATCAGTTTCAAGATAGTCTACAGCAAGACGGTTTCTTCCTCTTCTTGGCTGACATTCATCCTACATGTAGTACAAGGATTTCCTTACAGGGGAATTTAGAAAGGAGGGCATGGAGTACTTCTAAGTGTTATGTATACAGTAAGTACAAAATAAGTGTTTGCCCCATTGAAGCACCGCCTCCCTCTACACAAAAAGCAAAGCAAGTGGGGCGGCTGGCCAGCTCCGTCAGGAGAGCATGTTTGAGGCCCCTTGGGCAGCAGAGCTCACTTGAAAAAAACCACACAGAAGAGCACAGTGGTGACTGACCTGCCTTCTCGATGGCTCCCTGAATTGCAATGGAACCAAGCCTGGTGGCCGGCAGGGAGGCAAGGCTGCCCAGAAAGGATCCAATAGGAGTTCTGGCAGCACTCACTATGACCACTTCCTGGTAAGACAGGAGATGGTAAAAATGATGACATTTAAATATTTTATCCAAACCATCTTTCATGAAATGAATACAACTCAATACACAGGAGACCCCCAACCTTACCCACAGGGAATCCGTTCTAAAATGCCCAGGGGATGCCTGGACCTGCAGACAGAACTGAGGCCTGGACAGTGTCCGCTCCGGCCTGCACAGCCACCATCCCATGAGGCCCCGTGAGAAGGGAGCCAGAGCAGCCCCGCAAACGCGGATACGGCACCAGGAACCAGATACAGGGCATAACAGCTACGTGACTGTGTCCCTCAGTGTCTCTGTGGACTGTACGCACCCTTGTGACGACAACACAAGAGGATAAAATGCCTCCGTACCAAGATGACAGAAGTGAGTGACATGGGCACTGGGCCACTAACTTTCTGAGGAAATCAGGAGACTCATCTCCTTCCAGACCAAGGCGGACCACAGACAAGTGGAACCATGGATAAGGGTGACCATTTTATTATTTAGGACACAGACTTTTTTTTTTCCCCCAGACTTTAACGGAGACAGAACATAAGCAGGGAGAAGGACAGAAGGAGAGGGAGAAGCAGGTTTCCTGCTGAGCAGGGAGCCTGATGTGGGGCTCAATCCCAGGCCCTGAGATCATGACCTGAGCTGAAGGCAGACACTTGCAACTGAGCCACCCAGGCACCCCTAGACATGCTTTTTTATGAATGACTATTTACTCAGTAAAGATTGAAATAATCTAAATATCTGAATAGCAGTAAGACTAATCAGTTCACTGAGGATGCTTTATGATTAAAGATCTAACAGAAAACCTGAGACAAACCAAGTCTAAAATAAGCACAGATCCTTCCCAGTTGTCCACAGAAGGCTGGAAACCAGAAGAATACATTTCACAGCTACTCTTCAGTGAAAATTTTAGAAACGATCGCTTTACCCGTGTTTACTGCAAAATCAAGAACCCTAACGAACGGCTTCCTCCTGAAGGCTGTTCTGGGCTCGGAATCCAGACCTACGAGCGATGTGGGGCTTAACGGGGACTCAGCAGAGTCATAACTTCCTAAATGATTAATACGAACAGTAATATGAAATTGAAGAAAAAGTAGATAAAAGTTCTCTTAAACACTGTCAAACTCTATTTTAACAATTCCCTCCTTACACTTGCCTTCCACACTCTCCAACCGAGCTCGGGGACAGTCGGACTGCTGAGATCTGGATAGAAGGCTATCGCTACATCACCTGAGGAACCTGTCAGACACAGGGCCCCTTGGAAAGTATCACTGTGATCAGACGGTGGTCCTCCCGGTCTAATCCCCAGCCTGGTTCAGTTCCTTTCTTCTAGGATCTTCCAGGTGTCCCTCAAAATACAAGGGTCCCCAAGCGTAAGAAGGAACCCCGCACGGTTTCAGAGAGAAGGTGGTTCTGTGGGAGATAATGGGGAAGCAGTGGCTGCAGAGCTGGGCCCTAGACCCATCTCTTGGCCAGGATCTGGGCATCTAGCACAGGATTTCAGTAATTAGCTATTCCTAGCCCCCACAGCAGCCCAAGACCCCATATATATGCAAATATAAGAATATGCATTCTTTACTGACTATATTTCCCTTTAAATTCTTGAAATTTTAAAGCACAATTTAAGTTTATACTTACATTCAAAGTGGGTTTTGAAACGTAACTTCGCTCCATGTATCTTATTTCCTGTAATATAAATATTTGTAAAATTATAATGTAAAAAACTTAAATCTACATCACCACTTCTCAGTGGTGGGGTTCTGATGAGTTCTTTCTGCTTCCTTATATTTTTTATTTCCACATTCTACACAGCATGTATCATTTATAATCAGAAAAAATTTACTTCTTTATACTATTTTGATTTGCTGTTCATTGCAACTGTTTTAACTTTTTTTTTTTTTAAGATGTTTTGTTGTTGTTTCTTTATTTGACAGACAGAGATCACAGGTAGGCAGAGAGGCAGGCAGAGAGAGGGGATAAGAAGGCTCCCTGCTGAGCAGAGAGCCCGATGTGGGGCTTCATCCCAGGACCCTGAGACCATGACCTAAGCCGAAGGCAGAGGCTTTAACCCACTGAGCCACCCAGGTGCCCTGCAATTGTTTTAACTTCTGATACCTTTGTAAACTTTAAATCTATAAGCCTTTAAGTATAAGCTTTAGTTTTAAGTTAAATCTTCTAAATGTTTTTTCTAAACTAATTTCAGTACCACACAAAAATGTCATTTTTCAAAAAAAATATTTTATTTAACTTAAACTTGCTATTATTTCCTTCAACCACTTCTAACAAATGGATGATTTATCTGAAGCAAACACACCTCATACAAATATGGTCTATCTTGCCAAATAAGTTCTTTCTTTTTTTTTAAGATTTTATTTATTTGACAGACAGAGATCACAAGCAGGCAGAGAGGCAGGCAGGGTTGGAGGGGAAGCAGGCTCTCCACAAAGCAGAGAGCCTGATGTGGGGCTCGATCCCAGAACCCTGGGATCATGACCTGAGCCGAAGGCAGAGGCTTAACCCACTGAGCCACCCAGGCGCCCCCAAATAAGTTATTTCTTAAGAAAGAAATGAGTAAGTATCTTCTCCCTACATGTCTATTCTTACCACACCACTTTTAGTAACAAATGCCAACAAGAACAAGCAGAGAAAATCCAAGTCACGGTTCAGAGACCCGACTGATCTAAAACTGGACAGTCTGCAGGGCAAAGAACAAAGGATAAATTTTTTTACCCTCTGGAGTCAGAAAGCATAATAAATATTCAAAAATGACACTTATATTTAGACCCTAATCTTGTTGATAGCTGTAAATGGCCAATCATATCTCAGAGCCTACAAATATCTAAAAGCTAGCCTGACTTAAAGCAAACAACCAATTACAGCTTTCAGTTCGCAACAGAGCACAAAACAAAGGAGATGTGACCAAGAGTGGCTCTAAGCAGAGAGAACCACTAAAACCACAAGGCATCCTCTCAACACTGATGCATAACGCGTTCAGATGAGAACAGATACATCAGCATCTTCGAGACAGAGGGTGTTACTGGGTCATAGAAGAGAATTTAAGAAAATCCTTTTTCCAATGTTAAGATGACAGAGTAACTCACTTTTATGTACAAAGTTCATATAAACAAGTTTGCCATAAGAAATAACCTAATTTAATCCTGATTTTTATTCAAAACCATAATCATTACAAAATTCAATGCAGCCCCTCCTTTTTTTTTTTTAAGATTTTATTTATTTATTTGACAGAAAGGTTACAAGGAGACAGAGAGGCAGGCAGAGAGAGGGGGTAAGCAGGCTCCCTGCTAAGCAGAGAGCCCGATGTGGGGCTCGATCCCAGGACCTTGAGAACACGACCTGCCTGAGGTGAAGGCAGAGGCTTAACCCACCGAGCCACCCAGGCGCCCAGTGCAGCCCCTCTTGCAAGGAGATGACTTTTCAGTCTTCATGAGCGAGAGGACAGACTCGCCTCCCACCCAGCTCCTCACTTGAGATCACGGACATCACAGGAGGCATCACTGGGAATCTGGAATCCACAAAACAGGGCCCTACACTCCAGCAGTGTTACAATCTTATGAAAGGAGAAATGTTAAAATCACCCGTACACAGTCCACTGTCCAAAGACAGCTCGGTGAAAAACCGGAGAGAGGCTGATGAACGAGCCACCCCGGCTTCCATGGAGAAGGTTCCTGGGCGTTGTGCAGGGTCTCCAAATACGCGGTGCCATTGAGATGCTTCGGAAAGGGGTCCCGGTTTGTGTACAATCATCGCTCCCATCATCCAATGTAAACACAACGCATGTCACCGACGTGCTGTCATTTTCCAAATGACCTGTCTGTGCAGACCTTGAAATAAAATGTATCTGCTATCTCCGCCTGTGTCTTGGGAAGCTGGGTCCTAAGTCAGGTGCGTGCTTTCCCCGCCTGGAGGCACCAGCGGAAACGGCTGTCAAGAGCAGCCCACAGCCGCGCCCGCCCACCAGGCAGTAGGGCACCCTTCACGGGTCAGTGAATCTGGGGTGCTGCCGAAGGATTCCAGCCTGTCACCTGGGATCCAACTTTGAATTAAAGGTTCCCACTTGTACTCCCCAGTATTTGGAAAGTACACTTTTGGTGGAAATCGAATGTATCATCCTTTGTGGGCCGTATCCAAGCAGCGGATTTTTTTACAAGTCCCCACTGGTGGCACACATGCCAGTCCCTGCCTCTCCGACCATGCGGCTTCCTCAAAGGGGAGCGAAGGGACACCCAGGCCTACGAGTCCCCTGCCCCTGCGCCCCCGCCCCCCCCCCACGCCGGGGGAAGACCTTGACGGGGGCCTGGGTCGGCGGGATGACCGTGGGCTCGGGATCAGCCCGTCACAGGAGCCGCAGCCAGCCGGCACCACTGCCAACCACGGCCGCGACCGCAGAGAACAGCCAGGAGCAAGCAGAGAAGCAACGGGATAGACCAAAATACTCGGGGAAAGAAGGGAGAGGAGCCGGGCACACGACAAGGGACAAAAGAAGATTCCTCGGTGGGTGACCTCCCTGTCCAGGCTCCCGCAAGGGTGGCACCTACCGTGCGGCCTCGGGTGCCCCACGCAGCTGCTGGGCCCGGGGGCCGGCTGCCCTGAGCAAGTCCACGAGGGGATGAGGTTCCTTGCCACCAAGGCCACTTTTCCTGGCACAGCAGCCACCTGCAGCCGAAGCTGTCCTGGCCTGTCCGGCCGGCCCTGCCACCACCAGCTGCCCTTCCACGGGGCCACATCTTCATGTCTCCCCCTACTCCGTTCACCCCTGTACTCCCGGATCATTCCAGAAGCACACACAGACTCTGCTTCCTCTCACCCGAACCCACGTTTCTCCCCAAGCTGTCCCCTCACTCCCCGGCCCCCAGGGACACGGGTTCCCCACCCAGTGACACGGGGCTCACCTCCCCATGGCTGACCCCCACCCGAGCCCATGCTGGGTGTCTGCACTCGCTGGGCCAGAGGTTCCCTCCACCCCTGTCCACTCTCTCCCCCCTCTACTTCCCGGGCTCCTGAACCGGCATCTCCGCCCTCAGCACCTGCCCACGGCCATGTCCAGCCTTCACCTCTCCACTGACCTCCCAACTCACTCAGTCCCAGGGCCCAGGGACGCCTTCCATGAACTGTCCCACTCACCACACCCTATTCCCCCAGGAAACCGGTTTCTTCCCAGTGCATCCCCCCTCAGAGCATCGCACTACCATTTGCCCGGTGCCTGAACCCCAGTCCTAGCACTCGCCCTTCGTCCTGCCCTCAGACCCATGTACTCCATCACGGATACTGCCAACTCTGGGTCCAAAACACAGCGCTCTTCCTCCCCCGGCTTTGTCTCCACCACCACCCACGAGTCCCGGCGCCTCTCTCGCTGGAGTCCACGGGCACCTGACTCACCTCCCATCACCCCGGACTTCTGCCCACGGTCCAGTTGGTTTTAAACATATCAACTAGATCTCATCGCTGCCCTGGTTCATCCTTCTACGGCTTTCCATCGCTCCCAGAATGACATCAGGGACACAGCCCCTCCATTCTTCCAAGGCTCACTTCACTCTTGCCCTGTGCCAGCTGCCCAGCCTATGCTTTGTCCTCAACCTGCCCCACCACCCAGAGCCGACACTAACAGCCCATCCCCTGCTCCCCATGCGAGCCGATATCCACTCTCGATTTCCCAGCGCTGAGGACACCTTCCCACAAGTGCTCCTTCCCGACCACCCAATGGAAATCGGCCTCCCCTGCTGACAGTGTGTCATCGGTAATAGGCATAGGACGATCACAACCAGCAGAAAGAGTGTCCTCTGCGGCCCAGGGCCACTCGGCCACACCCCCGGCCCTGGAAACCTTACCCGCCTGAGCCAGGCAGGGGCAGGCCTGGCGGCCTCCGCTTCCATGCACCCAGGGCATGCTCACGTTTTCCAGAACACACAATTCTGTTGCCCCTCGATGACCTGTCTCCACACTACACTGTGAGTTCTGAGAACAGATGTTATTTACTCTCTCCTCGCGACTGCAGTAGACACCAAATAAATATCTGAGCAAAATCCGAAGCTTACAGCAAGTGTGAGCAACAACACTGCAGGCAGGAAGTCCATTCCGAAGCCTGTGAAACAGCTACTGAGCAAGGAGGTGAGGGCCGATGCTACCTGCTACGTGGAGGGGTCACAAGAGGGGTCCTAGGGAGGCCCCTGGGGCAGAGACAGGAGTCATCCAGAGAAGCCCTGGGGAGACCTAGGAAAGGAGCACCTGCCACAGGGAAGCTGGAGAACCAAGGCCTTGAACTATGAACACACTTGGCACAGGAGAGCGAGAGGACGTGGAGCAGGACCACGGGGCCAGGTCTGAGCCCGCAGGCGGTGGCGAAGGATCTGGAATACGTCATGTGCAACCAGCTACTCGCATTTACAGGTAAGGAAACGAAGGCACAGTCAGGTCCAGCGACTTGTCCGGAGTCACACAGCCAGTAAGGCGGAGAGCCGGTACTTCAAATCTAAGAGGACTATTTATAGATATGTGTGTATGTATCTATATTGAGATATGTACATTTATGTGTGTAACAGACACAATGTACATTATACATAAGAGTTTATTAAAAAATAATAATAAAATTTAGGAAGCTGAGGCCAGTACTTTCCAAAGTACTGCACTATCTTTCAGGAACTAATGATTTGCTTATGATATATTTTCCTGATCAAGTATGTCAATAGGAACACTAACGTTTCTTTATTCCACTGCAGAAACAGGTAGAGCCACAGAAGACAGGCAAATTAACAGAGAACATCTACAAGTCAAAATACCTGTAAAAATGAGCCAAGTGAGTTAGAAATTGAGCCATAATCAATGAAAATATTTTCAGAAAACTGATTAAATCATTTTTGGACCTTTTCAACTTCTAAGTATACAGAGCTCAGCAGTTAGTATCTACAATATCTTGTGTTTACACCTATTATTGTCTGTGTAAGGAAAGCAAAATTCCCTTACATAAAACAGTAATACCTCAAATCTGTTTTTTTTTTTTTCCTTTTTTTTTTTTTTTCTTTAGAAAAGAGAGAGCACAGGGGATGGAGGCAAGTGTCAGAGAGAGAACCCCAAGCAGGCTCCACACCCAGCAAGAAGCCAACATGGGGCTCCATCCCACAACCCATGAGATCATGACCTGAGTGAAAACCAAGAGTCAGACGCTTAACTGACTGAGCCACCCAGACCCCCCCCCATCAAATCTGTATTTCGTAAGTTCTTTATAAAGCTCTCCAAGTATTAAAAGAGTTATGCTAATTTCAATCAACAATTCTCATTTAGGTATTTCATTTATATAATTCCCTTCTTTAAATCCTACCTAACCCTTTTGTTATATTAAATTTTATACCACTAAGTGCTCTGTTATGGGTTGAATTGTGCCTCCCAACCCTGCCAAAAAAGAAGAGAAGTCCTAATGCCCAGTACGTTAGGATGTAACTTTATTTATAAATGTTGGTCTCTACAGAAGTAATCAAGTCAAGATGAGGTCATCAGGGTGGCCCTAATCCAGTATAACTGATGGCCTCATAAAAAGAGAAAATTTGGGGGCACGTGGATGGCTCAGTGGGTTAAAGCCTCTGCCTTCGGCTCAGATCATGATCTCAGGGTCCTGGGATCAAGTCTTGCATCTGCTCAGCAGGGAGCTTGCTTCCCCCACCCCTCTGCCTCTCTGCCTACTTGTGACTTCTGTCAAATAAATATATCTTTTTTTTAATAGAGTTTTTTTTAAGATTTTATTTGACAGACAGAGATCATAAGTAGGCAGAGAGGCAGGCAGAAAGAAAGAAGGGGAAGCAGACTCCCCGCCGAGCAGAGAGCCTGATGCAGGGCTCAATCTCAGGACCCTGAGACCATGACCCAAGCCACAGGCAGAGGCTTAAACCCACTGAGCCACCCAGGTGTCCCAATAAATAAAATCTTTAAAAAAAAAGAGAGAGAGAGAAAATGTTAAACATAGAGAAAGACAAGCACAGAAGATGAAGAGAAGATGGGGGAAGATGGCTGTGTGCAGACGGAGGGTAGGAATGACAGATCTGTAAGCCAAGGGCATCCGAAGATTGCCAGCAAACTACCAGAAACAAGGACGAGGCAAGGGGGGGATTTCCCTACAGGATTCAGAGGGAGTGGGGTCCTGCCAACACCGTAATTTCAGATTTCCTGGCCTCCAGAACGCTTTCTCTTGTAAGCTGCCCAACCAGTGGGATTCTGTCACAGCAGGCCAAGGACATATCGCACCCTCCTTGTTGAAAAGCTCACCTCCCCCAGCTTTCAGACGACACTACATTCCCCTGCTTTTCTTCCATAACACTATCCTCTCTTCACTCACCTTGGCAGGCTCTGCTTGCCCGGTCTGTCCTGAACATCATGTCTCCCAAAGGCCCTATGCTGAGCCCTCCCCACTTCTCCCTCTACACCTGCTCTCGGGGAGCCTCTCAATGACCATGGACGCCACTGTCATCTGCAGCTGGTGACTCCCAAATCTCCATTTCCTCCAGTTCTCTTAGTTGTCAAACCGGCAACCTCAAACTCCATCCAAAACACAATTCATCACTTTCTTTCTCCTGCCACATCTGTTCCTCTGAAAACCACTACTATCCACCTAAATGGCAGGCCAAATTATAATTGGCTCCCAAATTATACCGAACATCTTCTAACTAAGCTCCTCTTAGCCAGTCAGTCATTCAGGTCAACAGATTCCACCTCCAGGCCACCTCTGCAGTCCACCCCTTGCCTGTTTACTACCACCTCAGGTATCAGCGCCCGCCACCACACTCTGTTCTTTTGCCCTGTGTGAGAGGAAAGGCTAGTGAAATAAGTCAAGCAGAGAGAGTCAATTACCATGTGGTTTCACTTACTTGTGGAGCATAAGGAGTAACATGGAGGACACTGGGAGAAAGAAAGGAAAAGTGAATTGGGGGAAATCAGAGGGGGAGACGAACCATGAGACTGCCGAGAATAAATATACAGGTGACAGAAAAGCTGAAAACAAGAGGCAGGCAGTAGAGATTAGCACCAGGAAGGCATTAGGACACATAGGGCCCCCTGACAGACCCTGTGATGTGTGCACCCACAAGTGTCAGCCCCACAGCTACACAGAGGAGCAGAGGGAAAGGAACTGGGAGCAAACAGGCTGAGGACTGGCACAGTGCAAGAAATTTTTTTAAAGTCTGAATATTAAAACAAACAATAACCTGGGGTCAAAACAGCAAAACAGAGAAGTTTGAAAGAGTATCAAATGCAGTAAAGATCAAGAGGATGAAAAAAGAAATACACACGCACCCAAAAAAAGCACTGGCATTCTTCAAATGAGGGGCACAGAACTCTACCACCAGAGGCTAAAAAGAAAGGGGATATACTTTAAAAAAAGAAAAAAGAAAAAAAAATCGTTACAGCTGGAAAGGTGACAAGCTCCTATATAGGCAGACCATACGGCAGACTTTGTCTCTGAAGGAAAAGGTGAGAGCCAGTATGATGGGTGAAGGTCAAGTTCCATTCAACAAACTGACACTAAATATGGCAAATCCTGTTACAACAGGTTTCCAGTAAACCACCACTTATTTCAAATTAGGACCAATACTGATTCCTAGAATTCAATGAAATGAGCACCATAAATCATTTTCTGTAAAACCTACGGCTCTTCCCATCAGCAACATGTGTTTGGATCCAAGTTCTTAATTAAACTGTAAATTAAGAGGGTTCTGCAATCGTCTTTGGCTTTTTGAGAGGACCTAGTTCATCTAATTCACCTGGTCAACACTGGTTGAAACTCAGATTAACCTACTTATACTTTCCTGACTTCCCAAACCATTGCAGGAACTAACAAGAACTGATGCAGGTCCATGTCCCAGTTCCGCTCTGCGCTACCTTAGACGGGGAAGGAAAGAAAGAACGCCTCTTTGTGGAAACCCTCTCCTCCTGACTTTCCCCCAGGATTACTGTGACTCCTCCACGTCCTCCTGGCCACTCCCTGCAAGGTCCACATTTCGGCTCTCACAGACCTGTCCGCGGCTGCTACCTCCCACCTCCTCCGGCCAGCACGCGGCTCAAGTTGCTTCACGCGGAAACCATGCCCCCCCGCCAACACCCCGCACCGCAATCCTGTGTAACCTCGGGCTGCGACACAACCCGAAACACCGACGGTCTCCACCGACTTGCGTCAAATTCTCGTACCACGCGGGTGGCTTTCGAAGCGTCCGACCTGAAGCCACCTGGCAAAGGCACCTTCGCCGGCCACGCCCTCAGTCCTCCACGACTCCCAGGTTTCGCAAATCTAAGACGCAGGCGCCCGGGTTCTGAGCCTCTCGGGAGGACCGGCTCCCTTTCAGGGCCGTGGCCCCGCGCTCCCTAAACACCGCGAGCGGGAGCGGAGCACGCCGCCGGACGCCCTCCGGGCGCAGCACCGAGCACACCCCGCTCCTCGTGCGGGGAGCAGCCCCGACTCTCCCCCGCGAGGGTCAGGCCGCATCCGAGCGGGGCATCTTCCCCCCTCCGGCCTCACGCCCGCAGGCCCGCCGATGCCCTAGAGCACGAGCACTAGCACGACGTGAACGAAATCCCGGAGAAGGCGGACGGCGCGGACTGCCGGCCAGGCAGGACCCGGACTGGGCCCTTCTGGCTGCCGAGGTCCGTGCCCCGTGCCACCCACGGGCAAGCGAGCAGCGAGCGGGCGGAGGCCCCGAGAACGCCCGGCACGCACAGGTGCCAGGGAGCGGCGCGCGTGTGCGCGTGCGCGGCTCCGGTGGGCTTCCCCGCGCGGGCCCGCGGCCTACGCCCCGGACTCCCAGCGCCGCGAGCGGGAGCCCTCCCAGCCAGGGGTGCCGGCGCGCCGCGACCCGGGCCCGAGCCCCCCTCACCTGCAGCAGCCTCTGGAGCAGGCGACCGCGCCCCCGGGCGCTACAGCGCAGAAGGGCCGCCAGCACAGCCATGGCCGCCGGGCGTCTAGACACACTCAGCAGCCGCAGACGCTGACACCCGCAGCCAAATCCCGGCGCCGCGGCCCCGCCCGCCCTGCTCCCGCCCCGCCCTCCCCAATAGCGGCCACGGACGGCGGCGGCGTGCGTGGCTATTGGCCGGCAGGAGGGGGCGGGGCGGGGCAGGGCCTCGGCGGACCGATTTGGCCTGAGCCGCCGCACAGTCAGGCCAGCACGTGACAGGCCGCCGGTCCCTCTTCCCCACTTCTGACCTTGCCGGGTCGGTGGGGCAGGGTCACCCGGGCGTTTAACGCTCTCGGAGCCGTCTTCTCCCACTCAGACCCACCCGGCTTATTCACATGTTATTGTGCAATCCAGTTCGCTTTTTGCTTGTTTTTAAAGATTTTGAGAGAGAGAGAGTACGCGCGTGCATACACACACACACACACACACACACACACACACACACACGAGGGGGGAGGGGCGAGGCACACGGAGAAGCAGGCTCCCTGCTGAGCAGGGAGCCCCAGGCGGGACTCAATGGGGGAACCCGGGATCATGACCTGAGCCCAAGGCAGACGCTTAACAGTGGGAGCCACCCAGGAGTCCCCCCAATTAGTTTTTAATTTATGATGAGATAACGTTTGCAAGTATGTTTCAGGAAGAGGAGGAATAGAATACACGTTGATAGCTACCTTTACTGAGCAATTAATAAGAATTTTTAAAGTAAGTTTACTTATTTCTCTTTTAAGTAATCGCTATGCCCAACATGAGCTCGAACTCAGACCCAGAGATCGAGTTGCACCCCTGGGTGACTCCGTGGATTAAGGGTCTGGCTTCGGCTCAGATCTTGATCCCAGGGTCCTGGGATAGAGTCCCGCATGGGTGCCCCCCTCCTGCTCGGCAGAGCCTGTTCTCCTGGCCCTCCCCCTCCACCTGCTTCTGATCTCTCTCTCTCTGACAAACACAACAACTAAAGAGTTGCATGCACCACCTACTGAGCTAGCCAGGTGACCACACAATAAGAATCCTATTAAACTTGAGGCTTCTGGGTGGCTCAGTGGGGTAAAGGTAGGACTCTTGATTTCAGCTCAGGTCATGATTCTGGGTGGTAAGATCAAGCCCAGAGAGCAGGGACTCTGCTTGGGATTTTCTCTCCTTTCCCCTCTCCCTCAACTCATGCTCTCTCCTTCTCTAAAATAAATAAATGAATCTTTTTAAAAAAAAGATTTATATTTAATCTTCACAGAAACTCCATGAACTACATGCTATTATTATCCACCTCGTAACTAAGGAGCTAACTGAAGTACAAAGAGGGTAACTTTTTTGTCACAATTGCACACAAAGTGTTGTGGAGCTGAGGTCCGAACTGATTATGTCTGCATAGCATCACTTCCCTGTTCCTTTTCCCAGAGAACCATGGAAATGTCAGCCGTGATTATTGTCCTCACATTTTGGGAACCCAATACTTAACCTTGAATCATCATCTGAGACAGCAAATCTTTGTGACTCTAACATTTTCTTTTATTGTCATATAGAAGATACAAAGAGTGGAGTGTGTGGGTGGCTCAGTAGGTGAAGCGTCCGTCTTCCTTCTTCTCAGGTCATGATCTCAGGGTGATGGGATCGAGCCCCACATCAGGCTCCCGGCTCAGGGAGGGAATCTGTTTCTCCCTCTGCCTCTATCCCTCCCCCAGCTCATGGGCTCTCTCTCTCTCTCTCTCAAATAAATAAAACTTTTTTAAAAAGAAGATACAAGGTGACAGCACACAACTTACCCAAGCCCATATTTTTCCTAAAGTAAAATTCCCACCCTTCATTATCTTTTGTTTGAAATTGTGTTTGTGGGCAGTTGAGGGAGATTGCATTTTTCAAAGATGACCACACCTGTAGTTAGCTGACCCAATAAGCTCTTCTTTCCACGTGCCTGATGCTTACTCCAGAGGTGGGGTTTGTGTTACCTCCCCCAGAATCGGAACACAGACTGTGTGGAGCAGGGCAGTATGGCAGAAATGAGGCTGTGTGATTTCCCAGGCTAGGTCCAGGACAAAATATGGATAAAAAGCCTTGAAATGACTCCAGTTCCCAGCATTCAACCCTTCTAAGTTGAAAGCCCAGACATCATGGAGCAGAGATAAGCCTTTCTTTCTCTGCCCTGAATTCATGTGCCACAGAACCAGTGAAAGAAATTAAATGGCTGTTTTTGTTTTTAAACCACTATGTTTGGGGTTGGGTTTTGTTTGTTTGTTTTTAAAGCAAAGCAGCAAATAAACACAACACCCCATCTTTAACTTCTTGGGCACCCCAGTTGTCCCTTAAAGTAATGTTTGATTCCTTCACCTACCAGAGCCTCTATATTCAAGGTCACCAAGTTCTACCTCCTTCCTTTGACTTTCACACTCAATGCCTTCTCTCTTGCTAAGCCTCCTCCAGGCCAAGCACAGACCTCTCCACACCTCTTGCTTCAACAGCTACTGAAAGAAAATCATTACAGTATGTACCCGTGCCTAAGCTCTGTGTTTGTGTGTGTGAGGCCCAAGATATATATACCTATATAAGATATTTATATCTACATATATACACCTATATATCTTAAAAATTTATTTATTTGAGAGAGAATATGAGCAGGAGAGCAGCAGACTCTGACCTGAGCACAGAGTCCAGCGTGGCTCAGTCTCACGACCCTGAGCTGAAGGCCTGACCTGAAACCAAGAGTCAGTCGCTCAACCGACTTTGCCGTCCCGTATGCCCCCAAACTGTCACAGATTTAGAGCAAACAGTCTTACTGACCCCTACTTACCACTCTGTACTTGTAGACAGTCCACTTCAAAATGCAGGCCAAGAAGCAAGGCAGCAGCTACCTGACACGGCATAAGCACACTGTGAAATGTTTAACACTCAGCCAACACAGTAGAAGCGAAGGTCAACAAAGGTCAGATGGTAGCTATAAAACAGACATGGGATTAGTAAGTGGGGTGGGGAGGGAAGCAGCAGAGAATTCGATCAAGGCTGCTGACCTAAGAGACTGAGTTCATTCCGAAGTGGAGCAAGTGTGTGACTCTTGGTAAAATGCTCAGGAACCAGCTGAAAAGACACATGGCTCCTGGCAGGGATAGCCTGGGCTGGCACCGGGCTGGGGCGTCCACATGGAGACGAGGGTGAGAGCTAGGGAAGTTAATGAAGAGGAGGGAATCCAGAGGAAAGTCTGGGGCGTGCAGGCAGAGGAAGAGCAGGGAAGGAGATGGACAGAGGGAAGAGAGGAACGTGTGAGACGAGCAGGAATGGCATCTTTAACACCAGGGGTTGAAACGAGTTAACTGGGTTCAACCCAGTTCAATATGCAAGTGCGGTGTGTGGAACTTAAGAAACAAAACAAACAAGCGAAGGGAGCAAACACAGAAGCCAACCAAGAGCCAGACTTAACTAGCAGAACACACTGGCAGGTGCCAGCAGGGAGGGGCGGGTGGGGGAGGGGGAAGCAGGTGATGGGGACGAAGGAAGTGTTGAATCACTGCATTGTACACCTGAAAATATTACACTGTATGTTAACTAACTGGAATGTAAATAAAGCTTTAAAAAAAAGTGGCAGGGGCACCTGGGTGGCTCAGTGGGTTAAGTGACTGCCTTCCACTCAGGCCCTGATCCCAGGGTCCTGGGATCAAGCCCCCCATCGGGCTCTCTGCTCAGCAGGGAGCCTGCTTCCTCCTCTCTCTCTCCTGCCTCTCTGCCTACTTGTGATTTCTGTCTGTCAAATAAATTTAAAAACTTTTTTTTTAAAAGTTGCAAATGCTGTAAGGAGATCCAGAGAGAGGAAGATTGAAGATGCACCTTTGATTAAGCAACAGGGACATCACGGGTGACCTTGGCCAGAGAACCATTGCGGCATAAGGCAGCGAGTAGGACATGGCAGAACCGGAGGCAGACAGTGGAGGAGACTGTCGAGGTGTTTAGAAGAAAACAGAAGGAAGACACTGAGGTCACAGTGCCAGCAAGGCAGGGGAGGAATTCTTTTAAGGATGGCAGACCCTTGAATAAGTCTGTTTGGGGGAGGGGGGGTCAAGGCGTTCAAACTTCGCAAGCATCAGCCTTACCTGGAGGGCCAGTTGAAATTCAAATTTCTGGCTGCTGCTGGAAGACTTTCTGCAGCCAAGGTCTTGGGGTCAAGCTCGAGGATGTGGTTTTCCAAGTTCTCAAGGGATAATGCTGCTGGTCTGTGGACCGCAACTGTGATAAACACGGCTGTAGGCCAAGGAAGAAGTAATCAGAAAGATGTTGGGAAGGCAGAGGGGATACAGAGGTCTTTGGAGCAAAACGCAGGAGGCAGGAGCTGGGTTTCAGTAAGACAGTGAAATAGTTGTCCTTGAGTAAGGATGGAGGGAGCTCCTTCCCGAGACAGGCAGGCAGGTGAAGACGGGCACTGTCGGAGGGACAGCCTAGAGGTGGGGGGAAGGCAAGTTTCGAAAGTTCACGTGGGAAGGCCTCGTTTCCTCTGCTGTTTTCTCCGAGCAAGGTCATCTGCTGAGAAGGAAGAAGGTGAAGTACGCATGGAGCCGCCACAGGAGAAGGGCCAAGGGAAGGTGTTCCCCCACCCCGACGGCCACCCTTCGTCATGGGCACGGTGCGTGTCGTCTCAAGGACGGGTGCTGATTTCCCAACCTGGCTCAGTGCGGAGATTATTTAAATTATGAATTTGCTCTTTCCAGTTGGATTTTTTCCATGTGGAGGAGAATGAGTTCTCTATACATTTTACTTATTAATTACCTGCATGTTGGATGTGTCGTTTACACGTTCACTAGGTTGTCTGTCTGTCCTGTGGGTGGCTTCCTCTGCTTCCTTGTGGCAGTCTCGCTTCACGATTTCGGGGCTCACATTTAGGTCTTCAGCCGCTTCGTTTTGTGCATGGGGCAAGAAAGTGGTCCAGTTTGGGGGTGCCTGGGGGACACAGTCAGCTAAGCGCCTGGCTTTTGATTTCAGCTCAGGGTCACGACCTCAGGGTCATGGGATCGAGCCCTGCATGGGGTCTGTGCTCAGCAGGAGCCTGCTGGGGATTCTTGCTCTCCCTCTGCTCCTCCCCAGCTCTCACGTAAGCACAAAATCTTAAAAAAAAAAAAAGTTGTCCAGTTTAGCCAACACCATTTATTGAAAAGGCTTCCCCTCCCCCATCACGTATTCTTACCTCCCTTGTCATAGATGAACTGAAGGTATGGGCAAAGGTCTCTTTCTGGTCTCTTTATCCTGTTCTGTCAATTCACGAGTCTGACCTTGGGCCAGTACCACACTCTTCTCACTCCACTCTTTGGTGCCCCATTTGCAGGGTACGGACAGACGGGGCTTAGCATGGTTCTTAAAGGGCCCTGGGGTTTCCGGGAGTGGCGCGTGAGCACTAGCTCCAACTCAGCCACCAGCTGCCTGAGCCGGCTCCTGAGTCAGTCCTTGGAAGCTTTGAGGCACGGACTTCTGCTTTCTCGCTGTCGCAGTCCTAGATGGCACCTTCGTTCAGGAGGAGGCTGGGTACCCACACTGAAAATCTGGTCAGCGAAACCACCTTTGTTAATTCTTACGGAGAACTTGCTGCCTCTCAAATGTCGGCACTCATCACTGTACCTCCCACTCGACCTCTGCAGCTTCTTCTCTCCACTTTCACAAAATTGAACAGCTATTGCCTTGCCCTGGACCAGTTTTGGCTTCCAGGAGTTATGGCTGGTTTGATCTTCTATCCAGACCACTATAACTTTCTGTGTATCAGCAGTATGGCTGTTTGGCTTTCTTATACTTCCTGTGTTCACGGGAGAAGCACTTTTGATTTCCTATAAGAACTTTGTCTTTGTTCATAACTTTTGTTCCTATAAGAACTTCGTTTTGTTCATAACTTGGCTGTTTGGCCCAAGAGGCCTAGCTTTGGGCCTGTCTCCATTTCCACACGCCCTCCTCACCAAGCTTAATCTCTCTTAGCTTCCAGTCTCAAGTGAAAGATGTGCGACTCTTTCATTTGAACACTTAGATGCCACTGTAGGGCTAACTGGTCCAGTTTCAGTACTGTTGTATCAGGATTAGGGGGCCCTGAGGACAGGGTATGGGGGAACAGTCAGTTGGTGGGAGTCCGAACACAAATGACATGTATCGGTTCAGTTTGCCATCCCTATGTGGGTGCACTTTGCGGTACCTGAAACCATTACAAAAGTAGCATCAAAAATCACTGATCACCGTAACAAATATAACGGAAGTTTCAAAGATTGCAAAAATCACCAAAATGTGATTCAGACACAAAGAGAACAAAAGCTATGGGAAAATGAAGCTGGGTTGTCACAAACCTTCAATTTGTAAACAAAACAAAAAGCCCCCGGAAACCAAACTGCCCCGTGTAATAACGTGAAGTGGGGGGAGGTTTGCTGACACAAAACTCCTAGGGACCTGAGGGGGGCGCCTGAGCAAGGAAGGGGCCCAGAAGCTTAAAAATCTATCTCTAGGTTTAAGTAAATACTTTCCCATCCACTCCCCAACCCGCCCCAATCCCTGTTCAAGTCCAAGCTGAGCCCGGGGTCATTATGAAGTCCAACAGGTCTATGTCTCAAATCATAGGCTGAAACCTAATCCCCAAACAGATGGTATTTGGAGGTGGGGCGTTGGCTTGGCAGGCTGATTGGTTCAGGAAGCAGGGTCTTCCCGAATAAGATCAGTGCCTTTACAAAAGAGACCCTGGGAGTCCTCTCAGCCCTCCCTCCTCCACTGAGGACACAACCAGGAGGCAGCAGCGGACCATGGAAGAGGAGCTGCGCCACAGCCAACCTCCAGCCGCCGTGACTGTGAGGAACAGATTTCTGTTGTTGGTAAGCCACCCAGTCTACGGTACTTTGTGAAAGGCACTGTCCACCCTCACGACCTTCTTACTAAACTATCCCTAGCTTCGAAATAGAAATATTTCACCAATTTTCAAAAAAACACAAAACATGTCATCATTTGTTTTAGATACATATATTTTTTTACTTGTATCTGATATAAAATTCAAGTTGTCCTAACGACATGGGCTGTCTAACCTGATGAAGGAATGCATTAGTCACTTTCAGGTCTGAGATAGTTTCTCTTTTCCAGGCATGATAACTTGAGGCTGTTACCATCGCTGAGAATGCTACATTCCTGACAGCTTTCACTATGGACTAAAATTTGAAATCTGAAAGAAATTAGTGGGTTACTTTTCAGGTTTCTGACTCCTAAGGTTAAGATTTACTATGTCACCATGAAAGGTGTAAATATACTTATTACACAAATTTAACTCTTAAAAACTACTTAATAGTAGAACATCAACATTTTCTGGATAGGTGAAAGCTTTTATATTACATTTTTATTTTGCAAGAAAATAAATTATACAACTTAAAAAATAAAATCCAAAAATTAAGCAGTTCATCAAAATATTTCAGCCTACTGCATACAGAAACTGCTACCATTTAAAATTGTACAGCATTATCATCTCAGTATGTAGTGGCACACATTCAAAATCGTATATACCATACGAAGATAGAGTACAACTTAGGAACGCAAATTTGTTCAACACTCCAGACGACACAGATAGTGTAGATGACAGGAAAGCTCTCATGTAATGTGGATTTCACAAACATGACCTTGGAAGAGTTTATAAGATAGCATCCCAGTCATTTACATGAAAATAGAAAAAACCGGCTTGAGTTTAAGATAGCAAATCTTTCTGGAAAACTAGCAAATCTTTCACCCAAATTGAATTTTTAAAATTTGCCCTGTGAGCCAGGCTAATGACGTCCTACTGCAAATAATGCAAAAATACTTTGTAACTACTCTGGTCATATTTTATATTAAATTCAATAAAAAGTAAAAACAAGAAAGCTAACATTTCATTTTTGGAATCGGTAACATTTATGCACAAAATAAGCGTAAGAGACTTAAACAGGTTGACAATGCAAGGGACCCCTCCAATAAATGTAAAAATTGGAAGACTTCATAATTTATTTCAAGATCCTTATTAAATCACTGGAACCCTAATGTCCTAATATTTATCTCATTGTAAGCCTTAAAATTGCTTTTTACTTTGTAAGTTTTGCTTCATATCTACTTACTCTGGCAACGAGGACAACAAAGATTAGTATTTTCCAGATGGCTCCATCTTTTACATTAGTGTTCACAGCTTAAATGAACCTGGGGTGCGTCCCACTGCCCTACTCCTGGTGGCCTGGATTCTTCTCCCCGAACCATGTCAGTGTTCATCCCTGCTCAGACAGTGCCACTGTTCAGTGCAACCAGAGAGAAGGGACCTCATAAAGGATACTAATTGTGATTCTATACCTTTTGCAAATTGCTGGTAAGGTTTTTATCAGATTCTTTTTTTTTTTTTTTTTTAATTAGCAAATCTACTGTCAAGACACATTTAAAGAAAACTTAACAATGGTACAGGCACCTTGCCCAACTAAATTGTTTTCATAAACATCAAAAAGTGGTTAAACTTTTTTATACATAACAAAAAGAAAAAAGAAAAAGATGAAAACTGTTAAGTCTACAATATTTGCTGCTGTTCAATTTCCCAAAATACAATTAGGACATAATTAGCTATTAAAAAATTTATAAAATTTAATAGAAAACTTTGCCATGGATTTAAAATTACCCACTTTTGCATTAAATTTTCCTTTATAAATCAAAACATCATGGCTCTCATTCTTAAATTAAATGACCAAAATGATGAGAAATTCCAAACACGTTCTGAGAACAATTATAGTTTAAAGCAACAAATCTGAAACTTTAAAAAAAATGACCTGTAGTTCTCCCTTCTACTGTTTTCCCAGGGGCATTCTTCCCTGGGACATGCAGAGATGCCTGATCCTGAACTATCTGTAAAACGTGAGGGCTGCAATTATTACAAATTATTTTTTCTTTTAATTTCAAATGCATCCGTTGTCCGCAGTCATCAATTTAGTTTAATTCACCACGATACACTCGGTCTGACAACAGACACATGCCACCCCCAGAGCTAAATGCACGATTTTAAATTAGAAACAGAATTCCAACTTCCTATGAGTTTCAGAACAGGCGTGTGCATGTATCCAGCGACACCTTCCGTGTTTGGAATTTGCGCTCCTTCCTTCCGGCAGGCAGCTCACAACCCCTCTTGGGACTGGGGACAGATTCCACGGAACGCTCCCGGAAGCACCTTGCATAATACTGTCTACCGTGCACCTTCCAAAGATCAGCCTCCGCTTCCTACTATTTCCGAAATCAGAGGTTTAAAGTATGACTTAGTATCAAACAAGATAGAAAAGTATTTGCCAAAAAACTCGGAACATGCAGCATAATGAATAAAAGTCCAGTTGGAGCCACTCTTTGCCCACGGGGAATGCGCTTTTTGCCGCTGAGCTGCCCGTGTCCTCCAGCCCTGCGCTCCGCAGCCCTCTGGGCATTCACTTGCTGGCAACCAGGAAGTTGCTACTTTGGATCGACTGAAAGGAACAGGGTAAGTGTTGCCTTCTGAACATTTTAAAAACATTTATTTTTAAAATATAGAACTATATATGTACATATATTTGGCAAGTTTCCTGCTCGTATTAGGACTGCAACAATTCTGCTTATACTTTTCAGGTCTTGTGTTGTGGCTCCTGTCTTCCCCCTCCGCAGCAGACACTCGCTCCTTTCCAAAACAGAACGTCTTCCTTTCCAGAAACCTGAGGCTATACATCAGATGACGTATACTGCGCTACAGATCAAGAGATCAGGTACGTAACTGCATTATATGAGAGTAGATCTCTGCCTTGTTTTTAATAAATTTGGCATAATAAAATTAGGTATACAAACATTAAGTGTGCTGGTGAACACACTTAACATCTGTTTTGCTATTTCGACTCTGCAGCTGAAATGACCTATCTCCATACATTTTTTTAAGCAACTGGAGCAACAAATTAATATAAGCTTCAGTTTTTCAAAACAAGCTCTCCAGCCACATAAGATTTTAAAACTCCTTATTTGACAAAAAACAACTGAAGTAGCAGTCTCCTGCTTAAAGAAAGCCAACGTAGGTAATTTGGAAAAATCTGGTATCATTTTCAGGTCACCATTAAATCCAGTTACTACACTGAAGCAGGGCGTGAACAAATAGTGTTATACTACTAAATACTTATTTTCTCACCTACATCTGCCCTCCCCCAACATTGTGTAGACCAGCTCCCTCTTTTGATCAAAAGAAACCAAGAGTGCTATTTCTAGTTTTAATTGCATTTTAAAAAACAAAACATAACAGCATTATTCAGTGCACGAATATCTGAAGATCCTTCCTTGCGCAAGTACATTTTTGTAAGAGAGGAAAAAAAAGAGGAAAAAAAAAAAAAGGCAACAAGAACCCCGCCCTCACCCTTCCCAACTATTTCTTCCGGTGGATAGAAATCAAGTTTACTTTCACAAGTTCATCGGGGGCTCTTCATGAATGCAAGTTTCTCTACAAAACAGCATGCTGTTACAGAGTGTGCAACATGAAGGGGATGCCATCATGCTAGCTAATGTGATTGGCAAAATAGAGTTGTTTTGTCAGGTAAGGCAGAGATTTTAATATTTATGTAATCAAAGTCCAATAAACCTTCCTCCAGCACAAACTGTTATAACTTTCTGCCCAAGCACTCTGAAATTTGGGTTCTTAATGTTGTCCATGATATTCAAGATTATGCCATGTATATGAAAGTGTTGATGTCGGACTCGTCTCTTCGGATGTATTTGTGCTCTATTAGCCACTCTATTTGCTCTTTTATCATTTTCTTTTGTGGCAAAAACATGTTTTTCAAAATTTCTACTAATTCAGTCTGCAGCTGAGCGTTACTAATTTTCTTTCTCATCTTCATTATTTGTATGATAGCTTCCTAAAAGAAAAATACAAATGAAAGAACATTAATAGATTTAATTTTAAGTAAAACAACAAAACATGGCTTTTTATGTATTTCATTCTCTTTCCAACATCCATCCTTAATCTTGAGACCAGCAGCTTTTACTTAAATAAAAATCCATTTTTTTTCACTCACTATAAAAGAAAATCTGATCGTAAAGATTTTGAGGAATGAGGAAAAGCAAAATTGCCCATAACCTCTCCGCAGAAAACCACACCTTATATTTTGGGATACTTCCTTCTATTACTTTTTTCCACACTATGCACATTTTAAAAATTTCTCTGACCTGTGAACACAGTATGTATATAACATGGTGTTATGCTAAGTGTCAATTAAGATACAACAAACCCCTTATACTCCATTTTCCATTGTAGGCAGTTATTGGTATATAGAAGCTCATGCCAGCTGGTGTCTAAAAGTTTGTTTGTTTTAAGATTTTATTTATTTATTTGGCAGAGAGAGAGGTCACAGTAGGCAGAGAGACAGGTGGTGGGGGGCAGGAAGCAGGCTCCCTGCTGAGCAGAGAGCCCGATGCGGAACTCGATCCCAGGACCCTGAGATCATGACGTGAGCTGAAGGCAGAGGCTTAACCCAATGAGCCATCCAGGAGCCCTGGTGTCTACTTTTAAACATCAGTAACCACCAGAATAATAAATTGTATTTGCTATAAATATTACCTTCAGTTTACTGATTCAATGAAGTATTCTGACTTCCTATAAGAAGTAAGCAGTGTTCCCCTAAGTCAGTTTTATTTTTAAGATTTTATTTATTTATTTGACAGAGATCACAAGTAGGCAGAGAGAGAGGAGGAAGCAGGTTCTCTGCTGAGCAGAGAGCCTGATGCGAGACTCGATCCCAGGACCCTGGGATCATGACCTGAGCTGAAGGCAGAGGCTTCCAGCCCACTGAGCCACCCAGGCGCCCCTCCCCTAAGTCAATTTTATAAATAGTTGTTGATGATTTAATTACTATTAAGCTTGTAATACGGATAACTCAAAAATTATTATATATTCTTTCTTTCGCTTTTCCCATATGAACCCTGTCTTTAGCAAACCAAAGGCATCTGGCTGCCTTGGTAGAGATTAGAATTTGTTAAAAAAGAAATGAAAGCAGCAAATGAGAGGTAATATTGGCTTTTCACATTCCAAGTGGAGTTTTGCAGCAAAGTGGTAACAGACTTGAGCGCCAGATACTGTTCAGCAAGAGAAAGGACTCTTCCACTTCCCCAGCAGAGACATGAGGATCCTTGCCCCGTCTCAGGGAGGTCAGTGAAGTCCTCCCATTCTCAATGTATCCAGATGCCGGGGTCTCAATGAGGGGCTTATGTCAAGGGTGCAGAAAGGAAGTACGAAGGGGGAAGTCTTCAGGCACGTGAAGACCTGACGCGGGAGCCAGGGAGGAGAACTGGCCACACGGGTCTCCAGCTTTGGCAGAGGTGAGGGAGGGGCTGTGTTCGAGGAGCGACAAAAACAGAGCACGGGCGCTCGGGTCCTGGTCTGCGCTTACTACCCGGACCTCACTGCAAGACAGGGCCTGACGGGACGAAAGAGCAGGCACTCCCGACCCTCCTCTGGTTCCCACATGACACAGAAGGGGTGCAGAGCTAACAAAACCCTGAAAGCCTTTAGTGCCAGGCGAAGGAAGAGTAACCCCGCAGCAGCAGGTGAAAGTGACAGAGGGCACACAGGCCAAGGGGCCACGTGGGAGATCGGGCAAATCAAGAGAGCTGCAGAGCTCCCTGAGAACAGAGGACAGGCAGGCAGAGCGGGGAAGAACCCAGGTGGTCCTTACCGACTGGTGAAAGGAGGAACCGGAGCTCGTCTGCTACAGACAGGAGCAGCAGATAGCAAGGAAGTCAGGTTCCCGCAGCTGACAGATAAAGCACCGCCCCAAAATGCAAGAACCCAGGACACTGTCAAAAGGATAGGACGATCCCTTCACTATCACTATGAGGTCAAGTGAATTCCTCTCACCCTCGATCCTTCCAGACGCCATCTGTGAAACAGCACAGAGTGGGGCTGGGGGGAGGAAGATCACGGAGAAATGAGAAAGGATGAGCACTACCTAAAGGGGCAGCCGGGTCACTGGAATGCATGTCATTAGCCACCGGTTTAAGACAAAGCAGAAAATTTCATTTTCTCTGCACATCCTATAGAATGACGACACCTGCTCCAGTCTAATCCACCTGGAATTTATCCTGGTATAGCCAAAAACTCAGACTATAACCTGATTTTCACACCAAATGTGAAACTCCCCAAAATCTCTTACTGAACTCCCTTTTCATGGCCCACGGGAATTATTTCCTTTATTCCAAAGTTCGTCTATACTTATATGGTAGGTTCAGTTCTGAGCTACCTTCCTCCACCTATCTGCCTATTACACTGTTTTATTTTCATCAGTATTTTCGTAAATGTTCATGTTTGCCACAGCAAGTTCTACCTACACCTTATTGTTTTTTTTTTTAAGGATCTCAAACACTCTCATTTATTTATTCTTTCTCATAAAACTGAGAATCAATTTGTAAAATTCCCAAAATATTCCCAGTCAACTTTTTATATGGGGAAAATTGACTCCTTAAGCAATTCAGTCTTAATTTTGAAGAATGTGGTTACTGCATGCTGAGCAAAAAGAAGCTAGACAGGGGCACCTGGGTGGCTCAGTGGGTTAAGCCGCTGCCTTCGGCTCAGGTCATGATCTCAGGGTCCTGGGATCGAGTCCCGCATCGGGCTCTCTGCTCAGCGGGAAGCCTGCTTCCTCCTCTCTCTCTGCCTGCCTCTCTGCCTACCTGTGATCTCTGTCTGTCAAATAAATAAATAAAATCATAAAAAAAAAAAGGGGGCACCTGGGTGGCTCAGTGGGCTAAAGCCTCTGCCTTCAGCTCAGGTCATGATCCCAGGCTCCTGGGATCGAGCCCCGCATTGGGCTCTCTGCTCCGTGGAAAGCCTGCTTCCTTCTCTCTCTCTCTCTGCCTGCCTCTCCGCCTACTTGTGATATCTCTCTCTGTCAAATAAATAAATAAAATCTTTAAAAAAAAAAAAAAGTAGCTAGACAGCAGGAGTACGTTCACGGTTCGATTCTGGTTCTGTGGAGACTTGAAACAGGCACAACTAGAAAGCGGTGAGAGGAATGTGGTGGGTCAGAGGGGGGTGGCTGGACTGACAGAAACCTTCTGTATCTTAACCGAGGTGATGGTCACACAGGTACGTACACTTACCAAAACTCACTGACAACCTCTGAAATGTGCATTCTATGTAAACATCACACCTCAATTAAACATTTTAGTAAGAGAAAAAGAGCAAGATCTTTCTATTTACTCAAATCTCCTTTTGACTCTCAGTAAAGGGCCACAAATTTTTAAAGAAGTGCCTATGAATTCTATGGTTTCTTCTTTTACTTTTTTTCCTTTAAGTTTTTTTTTTTTTTAAAGATTTAATTAATTAATTTGTTTGACAGACAGGGAGAGCATACAGGTGGGGGCAGGGGCAGAGAGCGAGAATCTCAACCAGACTCTGCGGAACAGGGAGCAAAACATGGGGCTCCATCTCACAACCCAGCTATCATGACCGGAACCAAAATCCAGTAGGATGCTCAACCAAATGGGCCATCCAAGTGCCCCCTTTCTCTTAAGTTTTTAAAATTTATTTATTGCTAAATAGAAAAGCACCAGAGTTTTATTCATCTTTTCTCTGCTCCCTTATCATACTAGATGATCTAGAAGTGATGAACTATTTTAATCTTCCTCTTGTTTCATATTTTATTGAATTGGCCAGCAGTTTCAAATATTAAATAAAAACAGTGAAAGTGGTTGGTTTTAATTTTTTTTTTTTTAAGATTTTTACTTATTTGTCAGAGATGGAAATAGACAGAGACTGAGCACAAGCAGGGACAGGCAGAGGGAGAGGGAGAAGCAGGCTCCCCGCCGAGCAAGGAGCCCAACGTGGGACTCAATCCTAGGACCCTGGGATCATGACCTGGGCTGAACGCACAGGCCTAACTGACTGATCTACCCAAGCATCCCTAATAAGAATATTTCTAAAGTTAAAATGGTCACACATCAGTTGGCCATAAGTGTTCTTTATCATGTTCAGAAGGGACCACAACCCTAGCTCTACAGTTTGTGAATGTAGAGGCACCTGGCTGGCTTAGTCAGAAGCAGATGAGATTCTTGATCTTGGGGTCAGGAAATTGAGCCTCACACTGGGTGTTTTCAAAAATATTCCCTAATTTCATATTACAATGGAATTATATGTCTTAAAATTAAATTAGAATTTTTAGACTTCAATCCTGGAATTATAACTTATTGTGGACACACGTTTAGTCAGAGTTGATCAAAGGGAGACACAACTCAAAACCAAGGTTTTGGGGCGCCTAGGTAGTTCAGTCATTAGACATCTGCCTTCGGCTTGGGTCGTGATCCTGGGGTCCTGTGATCGAGCCCCGCATCGGGCTCTCTGCTCGGCGGGAGGCCTGCTTCTTCCTCTCTCACTCCCCTTGCTTGTGTTCCCTATGTCACTGTGTCTCTGTCAAATAATAAATAAAATCTTAAAAAAAAAAAAACAAAAAACAAAACAAACAACAACAAAAAAAACAAAACCAAGGTTTTGCCCAACCAATACAATCCACTAGAGGCCATCAAAGATGTCTCTTTCAGCAGCTAAGAGAAAGCCAGCAATACAATTTTTAAATTCCAGGAAAATGAAAATTAGCTCTTTGTTACAAACAGTTTGAATGCCTACATGCTTTTAAATTAAAAAAAAAAAAAAACCTGAAGATTAAAAAAGAACAAAAATTTTTCCAAGTATAGACACTCCGCCTTATACAAACCTGGGTTCTAAGTATTCTTAGTTGAACTATTCCTTCATTCTCTTCTTCTCTCATCCTTTCTGTAGTGAGCTGCAAGCGTCCAATCAAGTTGATTTTACCCCTTTTCTGAACTTTAGCATTTTTTCTGCAAAAAACATTGAATCACGTATTTTACAGTTGAAGGCCTTTTGACATCATACTACAGCAATAAAGTCTGAGAAAAAAAGACTTAGAAAATTTCTGAAAATTACTCTCCAGAGTTGTCTAAAGGAAAAGTAACGAATAATCAACATGCCGCTTTATTTACAATGAAGCCATCTGATTCTCCCAAAACACAATGAAAGCTCAGTTATTACGTATGGGTGACAGCATTCCCTGTAATAACAGAGCTAATATACTTTATACTGCCACGAACGCGCTTAGACAGTTGGAAGATATATGGGCTGTTGTTCAGCATTATCATCTAAATGGATCTTAGGGGAAAAAATGCTTTGTGTGAATGAAGCTTCCTTAGAGTTCAACAGGATGTTTAAAGATGAAAAGCAACATAATCACACACCAAAATGTATTCCTTGACAAATAAGAAGCATCTCTAGTTCATTACCATGTTTAATAAACAACTAAATGGCATAACCCTAGAATGCTGTTTTAAATACAATGTAAGGAAAATAATTATTGTGCTAACAATAAATCACCAAAACTCAAACAAGGTGTTTGTATTTTACATCAACCAATGTCAACCTTACATTAAACTGAACTCCTGGTTCACTGAGAAGAGGGTGCCTTCCGTGAAGTCTTTGGGTGAGTTGACTTGAGGTTCATATAATAGAACTTGCCGCTTGAGCTTTGGGAAAGCTACTAAAGACTATGTAGAACAAAAAGAAAACAAAATCTATTAACAGTATGGAACACATAGAGCAATTCTTCAACGTGACTAAAAGAGGTGAGAACAAATTATAAGCACAAAATCACAATTTAACTTTCACATGGTACCTCAGTGAATGTAACAGTGTAAATGTTCACTGGGAAAAGAACAGGAGCAGGAGCTCATTATGAGGAAGGAAGCAATACACGATCTCTTTACAGCAGGACAAGAGACCAGAGGGATTGGTCAGAGGCGATGACTGCAAAAGCAACTTGCCAGCTCTTTCCCTCTAGACAATTATGGAACTTTCAAGAGGTCTGTGGAGTAAGGGTAAAATGGAGCTGTGGACTACTAACAAGGACATTTTGCAGGCTCTCAAAAAGACCAAAGTTTTCTAATTCTTACATTTTTGGTCATGATAAGATCTTTGAACACATTCTCAGTATGAAATCTCTGGTCACACTTCTCGCAGGTAACGTTTAACACCAACTCAGTCTTTCTCACTTTTTTTTCCTTTCTTTCTTGTCTTTCACCTTCTCAGTAACTTGCTTATTTTCAATTTACTTCTTACCACGAATGCCTCATTAGTGCACTAATATCTCTCATAAGTGTATTATTTCTGGGTTAAAGGTCATTTTCAGAGTGTTATGAATTCAAAAATTTATTGTAAGCAAGCCATCAAATATTTCCTGCCTTGTGACTGGATATAACTTTAAAAACAAAAAACATAAAACAAACCCATAAAGTCCTTCTAAGCTCAGCATCAGGGAGTTCAGTTGCAAGTTTTAGATTTTCAAAGCTGATTTTTTCTCTGGGTCTTTGGTTCCATGCAAACAACACAGCCAGTTGAAACGTTGTGACCTCCAAATCATATTGACCTACTTCGTTCTTAAATGTTATCTATGACAGACAAAATAATATCAAGATGAGACTCTCCTCAGAACGAATACCATCTCTCTACCATATACTCTCCCTTCCATGAGATTAAACATGAAAAAGACTGCTAGCTGTCTTCCAATACCCATTCTTCCTTTCTTACATGGTAAGAATAAAGGCTCAAATTCCAGCTCTCCCTGGGACAAAGTGTGGTCATGTGACCCGTTCTGTCCAATGAGATGTGAGTGGAAATGATGGGGCAACTTCTAGGAGTTGCTCCTGAAGTAAGGCACACCCTCATCTCTCCCTTCCTGCTGGGCCGGAAGACAGCCACAATGATGATCCTACTGGATCTGCAAAGAGCAATACTGGAAGTGCGCTGCTACAACCAGAAGCCCACGTCCTACAACTCCGTGGACTGGACCCCCTAGACCCATTCAAACTTGCACGTACAAAACAGACAAACATCTCTCTGTTTCAGCAACTCTAATTTGGAGCCCTGGTACTTTCAGTCAAACCAGTGTCAGAACTAACACAGCATCCACTTACAATTCCATTTGACATGAGATGATGCCAATGTAATTTCCGACCACTATGATTTTTTTTGTAGAATTCTTCTACTTCAGGTATCAAATCCTCCAGTTCAGTAGGAAGTGAGACAAAGACTTTCTCAGAGCTCCTTGACCAGGCCCCAGCATTCAGGATTTTTATATTAACTGAATCAGCTATAGGCAAGAATATCAGAAAATATAAAATAAATAATCTTGAAAATGTATAAACTTAAAAAAGAAACAAATATATAAACACTGGGTAAGCACTGGTGAAAACTGAACAAAACCCTAAATATTTTGTTAAAAGTGTCTTTTTAGAAAAAAAAAATTATAATAAGGATTAGAGGGGCACCTGGCTGGCTCAGTTGAAGAAACATGCAACTCTTGATCTTGGGGTTATGAGTCTCTACACTGGCTGTAGAGACTATGTAAAAAATTAAAAAAAAAAAAACAAAAAAAACCCAAAAAAATGGGAGGGAGGGGCACCTGGGAGGCTCGGTCAGTTAAGCCTCTGCCTTCTGCTCAGGTCATGGTCCCAGGGTCCTGGGATTGAGCTCCGAGTTGGGCTCCCTGCTCCCCTCCCCCACCCTGCTGCTGGTGCTCACTCTCAAATAAATAAATAAAATCTTTTAAAAAAGGAGTTGGGGGGAGATGCCTGGGTGGCTCAGTTGGTGAAGCATCCAACTCTTGGTCTCAGCCAAGGTCTTGGTCTCAGGATCATGGGTTCATGAATGCTGGGTGTGGAGCCTACTTAAAAGTAAATAAATAAAATCTTAAAATAAAAAAGAAGTAAGTTAGTCTCTTTACGTGATTTGTCTGAAACATGTAAAGCTCAGGCAGTGAGTTGGGGCTATTTTGAAGAAATAAAAAATAGGGACGCCTAGGTGGTACAGTCAGTTGAGCATCCGACTCTAGGTTTCAGCTCATGTCATGACATCAGGGTCATGAAACTTGAGCCCCATGTTGGGCTCTGAGCTCAACACAGAGTCAGCCTGAGACTCTCTCTCTCTTTCCCTCTGCCCTTCTTGCTCATGCTCTCTCTCTGAAATAAATAAATGAATCTTAAAAAATAATTTAAAAATAATTAAAAAAATATATACATACATAAAAATAGGGATTAGCAAATCTAAATTCTGTTAAATTCTGTTCTGCTGGATGTCTTCAAGGAATGTGGACTTTGTAACATCTTTGTATCTGTTACAGCTAGGGTTCATTTTTAATATACTGGAAAACAAAAATATTCTCTTTAAAAAGGTATATATATGTACATATATATGTATATATACATACACACACACATAATTATAAAATAATACCTGGTAAAGCCAATTTATTGTTTTTGTGCATTTCCTTAAAAGCTTGGTTCAAATCTTCAGATACTTTTATGTCCTGAAACATTCTAGCAAGCTTGTTTACATAATCTGCTGGCATACCAACTTCCTATGAAAGGCAAAGACAAAAGAGGTAATGAATAATAATATATAATCTGATATACTAGTAGGAAAAACTTTTAACGGAAAACTAAGTCTTAGATGCTTTAAAATAAAATCATTCCCCTTTATTAGGATATTCATATTCTAATATGTATTAAATTTGATTTTTAAAAACGAAATGACAGTACAGGTCACCCAGGCTTTCTCTGCATGATTCCAATTGACATGTATCAGTCACCACAGCAGAGTTCAGCAACACTAGTCCCTCAACAACACACGTCAACTCTCCATTATCACCATGTATTAAGTGTGAAAGGACAAAATTTATTCTCATTAGGAGAAAAGCAGGAGTAAAGTAAAAAAACTATCTCACTACGGTTTTGATTTGTGTTTGTTTCCCTAACGACTAATGATGTCCAACATCTCCGATACACGCATTGGCCACATGGGTATCTTCTGGGAAGAAATGTCTGCTTTAATTCTGTGCCCACTTGTACCTTAGCTGTCTTTTTACTGGGGAGTTGTAAGAGTTCTTTATGTATTCTAGATACATAGGCATTGGACATATGAATTGCAAATATTTTTCTAACTAATCTTAAAATTTTTATGAGAAACAGTACTTTAGTTCTGGAAGTTTCTTTTGTCTTAAATTACAATGTACTAAATACATACTCTTTTTATATTTTTTTTTCCCTAGGTAAGAGAGAGTTTTTAATGTTTTAACAGAAATTTCTCAGAGTCACAAAACAATAATTTTTCCCACTAATTGTTAACATTAAGATCATTTTGCACAATGTCGGTCTGCAGAGTAATTTTTACTATCCTGTAGTATGCAAAGCAGGACAATCTATAAATGCGTATTGTGAAATATATATAGATGAAAGTTATATATAAAATACACAGCTTTATTAGTATTAATACATATTATATATATATAAATAAATATAAATAAAAACTTTATACTATATCATCTTATATAATATTATGTATCTTAACATCATAAAAACGAATACAACACATTCATTGTAATAGAATGCAAATCCCTTTTAAGTGAACTGACAGGAAGAGACTTAAAATACTTTGGTATGAGAATTTAATAATTAAATTAGCATTACTCAAAATAAGCCATCATTTCTTACGTATTGGTTCTTTTAACTATATAAAAGTCATTATTTACAAACATTCCTACAGTTAAGCATTTAGTACTGAAAACACCAATGATTTGTCCCATAGCCCATTTAATAAGGTCAATTCAAATGAAAGTGGAAATACAAAAGTACAAAACATCAGAAGCAAACTAAGAGCAAAAGTGTCTCACTAAAAGTCTTTATTAAGAAAATATACTTTATTAGTATCACTTTATTTTATATAATGAATGCCATGCTCTTATAAAATGTCCCGTACTTCTTTGACACTAACATCACCAAAATTTTAATTACTTAAGCACACATAAGAACCATGCGCTATATTAAAAAAAATATATATATATATATATATATATATAAATTTACTTACTCTTAGCCACTCTACCATATTCTCTTCAATTTCACTATCAGCAGAAATGTCTAATATAAGACGTCGTGTCAAATGAGCTTTGTGGTATCTCATAAAAACATCTTTATTTTGTACGTATTTAAGTACCAGCAGCTGTATAGAAAACAAAGTTACTTTCAATTCATGTATATTCTTAGCCAACTCTCACTGAGACCCTTCCACAACCCCAATGTCAAAATACAGAAATTTACATAAACATACACAGATAGAAGCCTACTGAACCAACCATCTCATAAAAATGACCAGTCCCAATACCCTCCTTTAAAAGCTAACAAATTTGAGACTTTAATCGAATAACCTTTTAGTTCCTATAAACATCAACTTTTCAGATTTAATAAATAGTGTAAAACTTCACATCAAAATTAAGGGTTCTCCCCAAAATTTCTCTTCTGTATAGCCTTTTCACTTCAATCTGACACTAATCTCTTTAGCCTTCTTGTCTTTATTTTCCATCTTCTTACTTTTTTTCTTCCTTGTATTCCTGGGCTTATAGCAAATAACACTAACAGCCAGGAGACAAAAATGAAAACAATTGTTACCTATACTCACTCATTTCTAGTTCTCTATTTTGAGCTCTCACAAAAAGAAAGAAGGGACAACCCCCCAGTCTCTCTACTGTCATTCCAAACACCATCAGCTCCATTTTCCCTTTCTTTGTCCTTTAATAGGAGGTAGCAATGAATTCCTTCACAAGAATCAGGAAAGGGGGAAGAATTAAATACTCTTCCCTTTTCTAGAAGCTACAGAATAAAAATTCCCAGGAAGAGAAATAACTGCCCTCCAGAGATCTTACACTGTATAATTTCACATTAGCTGCTACCACACAAAGTCTCTGTAAGCACAACACAAATTCAAAGTGAGGTAATTAGAACTGCTGAAATTTAAAAAAATATACATATGTACCACTTCTTTAAGTTTTGCTTCAATCTCTTCGGAGGTTAGTTTTTTGCTTAACGGTGTTTTTCTTAGCAACATGTCACAGTAATTGGCAAGCAACTCGGGGCATTTTGATTCAGGCTGAGTTTTTAATCCCACCCTAAAAAAAAACAAATTAAAAGCAGCGTATGAAAAGCGAATGATACCTACAAATATTTTTCTTAAAGCCAATTTTTCACATATTCCTTATGTTGTGTAAACCCAATGATCAGGGCTGAGACGAGGAGGAGCAAGACAAGGAGGGTGCCTAACTCAAAGAGGCGCTGACTCCTAATTTCCCACAGGCGCACCTGCAGGATGCTGAGAGGGAGACCCACATTCTGTACCCCGGTACCGGCCTACCCCACCCTGAGTGCTGGCCCTGCCAATCATCTTTAAAAATTTTTATTCAGGTACTAACTTCCTAAATACTTTTGAAAACGTTGTGTATATTTTGTAAGTTAGCATTTAGAACTTTTTGGTATTAATATATCAAGAAAAACTGTTTTGGGGATATATCCAAGGTAACCTAAATTCCACAGTTATGTGATACCTACCATCATTCATTTTAGAAAAGTAAGCAAACTTTTCTGAAACAATGAAGAACCTGCATCTCTACTTTACTTTGCTAATAAAATTTAAAAACCAGGGCCCCTGAGTGGTTCAGTGAGGTTAAGCATCTGCGTTTGGCTCAGGTCATGATCCCAGGGTCCAGGGATGGAGCCCCATATCAGACTCCCTGCTCAGCGGGAAGCCTACTGCTTCCTCTCCCTCTCCCACTTTCCCTGCTTGTGTTCCCTCTCTCGCTGTCTGCCAAATAAATAAAATCTTTAAAACAAACAAAATCTAAAAGCCAATGTATTGTTTTTTGTTTGTTTAATAATTCTGGATGTACTGTATTTTTCTGCTTGGAAGTCTTGCATTTATTCTTTATCTGGCTTCTCTAAATTATGAATGTAAATAAATTAGAATTCAACATTCTAAAATTTGTGTATACAAAACTCAAGTGTCCCAGAATGGAGTTAATTCAACCTGTTTTAAGTACATAACTTACGGGTGGCTGGGTTATGGACGGTGGGGAGGGTATGTGATATGGTGAGTACTGTGAAGTGTGTAAGCCTGACGATCACAGACCTGTACCCCTGGGGCAAATAATACATTATATATGCTAATAAAAATAATTTTTTTAAAAAGTACACAACTTACCAAAACAACATAATTATGTTGTGTCTGTGTGTATAAAACATACACAATATCTTAATGAGGTACATGAAACTTTTCCCCCTCTTACTTAACGAATCCAGAAGCCACAATTTTATTTCTACTTTTGTCCTAGTTCTTATTTTTATAACTGTGTATCTGTCCTGAAAAAATATCATTCACATAAGTAAGTAGATGGGAGTGGAAGGTTTTCTGATGTTACGCCACTCGTTGGGAACCTCCTGAGTTATATGCTTAAAAAATACATACAGATCTAACAAAAAAGGTCATTTTTAGTAATGCATCAAATTATGGAAACCATGTGACTTACAAAAGGGCCTGACACCTAGTTGTCAGAAATTCATCCTCTGTACATCAATCCCAACGTTTCAAAATAATCCCTTCTTCTGCAGCTTGGAGGCTTTTTATGTTTCAAGGCAACACACAGCAGTATAATGAGAGAGAGAGGTGCGCCTTTCTTTGCAAAGCAGGGAGGAAAAACCCGGGAAGTGGAAAGGGCAAACGGTGACCGGTACTTCCACCAGAGGCCTCGGGTGTAGAAGGGAGCAGATGTGAAGGGGAGGACCCAGAGCTGATCTCTAGCTTCCACATGGCACACTTGGGGAAGGTGTTTCTGACACTGCAGGACCACTAGCTCGCTTCTCCAGGGTCCCTCTGTTTCTTTGAGTTTATTCCCACTGACAGTGCCGCACTACCGCAGGAGCCGCCACCCTCCTGCAGGGAGGCCTCCTGTCTCCCTTCCTCCAACAGGCCTGCTGAGAAGATGGTGGTCAGCCTTTCGGGGCTGTGTCATTTCCCCCCAGGGCTGTCTTAGAGCTCATCTGTTCCCAGTTCTTGACTGTTTCATTATGACACACAAGCAGGCAGAGAGGCAGGCAACCCAACCAGGGGCTGGGTTGCAGTTTGGTCAAGAAGTCTACTTCTGATAAAATCAGTCATTTTTCACACAGCCCTAACTTCTTTCAGTGGACAATAATATTTAGTGGACTAGATCTGGTGCTAGTTGTGTTCCTTGCTTTTGGGGTGTCACTGCTGCTAGGTCCTCTCAGTGGACAAACTTAGAGATACACATACTCATTTACAACTACGGTATCTGGCCCTGTTTCCTTATGAATGTTATTTCTCATCTTAATGAGGCTCTAATATAAGTCTGACAACTTAGAATGAACAAGGGCCTCGAAAAACACACCTGGCCACAACTAAAACTAAGTTACTTAAGAAATCTGAAGAGGCTGAACCTGGGGTCAACATCTGCACATAAAGAAAACCCCAGGCCTGGATGATTTCACTTATGAATTCTATCAAACATGTAAGGAAGAAGTAATACCAATTACACTCATTCATTTAGAACATACAAACGGAGGAAATAACTATCAATCCTTACAAAGCCAACTTAATCCTAATACCAAAAAATGACAAAGACATGATAAAAGTGAAAATTATACAGGGCACAAAGACCAGAAAAGAAAGAGGTCAAATCCTTCATGAATATAGATGGAAAAAAAAAAAAAAATCTAACCAACATCATTAGCAAACTGAGTGCAGGATATATAAAAAGAATAATATGCATCACAACCAAGTAGAGTTTATCCTAGCAATTCAGCCTTGGTTAAATGTGATTTTTTTAAGAAAAACCAAAGTACTGGGATCCCCGGGTGGCTCAGTTGGTTAAGAGTCTGCCTTCTGCTCAGGTCACAATCCCAGTGTTCTGGGATCAAGTCCTGCCTCAGGCTCCTTGCTCAGTGAGGAGCCTGCCTCTCCCTCTGCCTACGGCTCCCCCTGCTTGTGCTCACCCTTTCTCTGACAAATAAATAAGTAAAATCTTTAAAAACAACAACAACAACAACAGGGGCATCTGGGTGGCTCAGTGGGTGAAAGCCTCTGCTTTCGGCTCAGGTCATGATCTCAGGGTCCTGAAATCGAGCCCCGTAATGGGCTCTCTGCTCAGCGGGAAGCCTGCTTCCTCCTCTCTGTCTCTGCCTGCCTCTCTGCATACTTGTGATCTCTGTTAAATGAATAAATAAAATCTTTAAAAATAAATAAATAAAAATAAAACAACAACAAAAAAAACACAATATATTTACCACATCAGAAGAATTTAGAGGAAAAACCCTAGATCATTTCAACACAGAAAAAACACTTAATAAAAGTCAACACCCATTCATTATCAAAACTTTTAACGAGCTAGAAATAAAAAGCAATCTAAATAAGGGCATATATGAAAAACCCTCAGCTAACTTTGTACCTAGCGATAAATATTAAAGGTCCCCTACAAGCTTGACAAAAAGGACAGGGACACCCACTTTTACCACTTCTATTCGACACGGTACTTAAGACCCTAACCATGTAGCAAGGCAAGAAAAAGAACTAAGTGGTATGAAGATCAGAAAGGAGTAAAACAGTATTCACAGATTACATGATTATTTACACAGAAAACTCTTAACAAATCTACAAAACAACTACTGGAATAGCTTTGACACAAGGTAACAGTATATAAAATCAATATACAACAATCAACTGTATTTCTATATACTAGCAAAATACTAGAACATCAAGAGTTCATAGAAAAAAAGAACAAAATTAAACTACTTGGCTTACCACAGAACTGTATTAATTAGAACTACGTAGTAATGGCCTAAGGATATCCAAATTAAAAAATGGAATAAAATAGCACAGAAATAACACACATATTTTTAAGTCACTTGATTTTTTTTTTTTTTAAAGATTTTATTTATTTATTTGACAGAGAGAAATCACAAGTAGATGGAGAGGCAGGCAGAGAGAGAGAGAGAGAGGGAAGCAGGCTCTCTGCTGAGCAGAGAGCCCGATGCGGGACTCGATCCCAGGACTCTGAGATCATGACCTGAGCCGAAGGCAGCGGCTTAACCCACTGAGGCACCCAGGCGCCCCATGTCACTTGATTTTTGACAAAATGCACTGAAGCCATGCAGTGGGGATGGTAAGTATTTCCAACAAATGATGATGAAACCAGCTGCTATCCATATGGAAAAGAAAAAAAACATTAAATATAACCCCCTACTTACAATATAAATAATCATTTATTTAAGATGGATCTTAAGCTAAAATTCTAAAGCTTCTAGAAGAAACAAAAAAGATTATCTTCATGTCATAGGGATAGAAACAGACAAAGCTTTTCTGGACAAAACATAAAAAAGCATAAACCATAAAAGAAAAGCATGTATCTCTCAGTCTAAATAAAGAATATCTAAGAACTGTTATAGCCCCCTAATGAAAAGGAATAATGCTGTGGGGGGAAAAAAACAAAACAAAACAAAACAGGCAAAAGAGTGGAACAGATACTTAAGTAAAATACAAGAAAGCCAAACAGTACAAGAGAAAGTGCTCGACACCAATGAAGTCTTAAGGGAAATGGAATTACAACCACACCAAGACGATCACTACGCACATCTAGAATGACTAAAATTAAAATAACACTAAATGTTGGTAAAAATGAGGATCCACTGGCACTGGCGGGAGGATAAAGCAGTACAAACACCAGGGAAAACCAACCACTGTGATGTGCAAAACCACAGACAAATCACAAAACACTGCGCTGCACTGAGAGAAACTTTACACACAAAAGTACATATTGTACTATTCCATTTATATGAAGTCCTAGAGCAGGCAAAAGTAATCAGCTGCAGTAATCAGAAGGACGGCTGCCTCGGGAAGGAGGCGGGGGAGGGAGTAGCCGAAGTCATTCTCAGGGAGGATGAACACACCTGAAGTCCTCAGCAGGGAGTCTGCTTGAGTGTCTCCTCCTCTGCCCCTAACCCCTCCAAGCACATGTACATGCACGTGCTTCTCAAATAAATATTAAAGAAAAAAGAACTTTAAAAAATCTAAAAATAAAAACAACACTTAAAAAGATTTTATTCGTCAGAGAGAGAAAGAAAGAGGGAACACAAGCAGAGGAGCAGCAGACAGAGAAGCAGGTTCTCTGCCAAGCAGGGAGCCCAATTGCAGGGCTCAATCCCAGGACCCTGGGATCATGACCTGAGCCAAACGCAGACACTTAACCTACTGAACCACCCGGGAGCCCGTAAAATAGCAATTCTTAGCTAGAAAGTATATCAAAACATTTTTCCAATGAACCTTAGTGCTTAGTACTACTCTAAAGGTACCGTAACTAGCTCAGCTTTACCAATTTGTAAATTTAATTTATCAATGTATCCATTTAATTCGTTATATTTTGGATTTTTTTTAAATGGCAATATAAATATTTACATTAAAATTGACTTCCCTCTTTCAGTATGGTGAATTGAGTTATATTCTATGTTTTTATAAGTAATAAAGTAACTTTAGAGACTAATAAGGAGAAAAAATCACATAGAGATTCTAAAAGATTAAGAACACTTTTCCACTTAAAAAAATAAGATCAACATTTTTTTAATGACCACACGAGATAATATGAAATTAAAAACTAAGATTTTTTAATATTCAAAGGCAGTAAAAATCATACAGGTTAAAAAAAAAAAAAAAAAGCAGCAGCAAAAATCAAACCTAACAGATTTTAGGGAGACAGGACACCACAAATACCCAATAATGTCTAAAACACTCCAAAAAAGTTAAGAATCTTAAACGTGATTTTTAAAAACTTACCCTTTCTGCTTCAAAGGTAATTCAAGTTTAAATATGGTAGCATCATTAACAACTGCTTTATATGCCTGCAAAGAATTTACAATGAAATGAACATTATTTTTAATATTTAAAATATAGTTTGGTATTTTAACGGTGTCTGTGGCCTGACAGAATTTTTCAAGCCATGACTTCAGCGTGTTCCCTCTCACGTCAGGACTGGCATTGTTCTCAAGTGGGGTCTCAGGGCTGCCTGACGGCCGTACCACTCTGTGCACACTCCCCCAGAACACACTTCACACATCGTCCTTCCCTTCAGCCTCCCCCATTTAATCCCTGCAGAGACTTTCCGAGAGGACGGGCCTCCCTGTGATGCTAATAAAACCGAGGTGAACAGAATTCCCTCTCATTTCTCCTCCATCATATTTCCCCATCCACTGTTCCTAGGCACACAAATAGATCATTATTTAAATCTAAACAGGGAGGAGAGGGAGAAGCAGACTCCCCACTGAGCAGGGAGCCCAACACAGGGCTGGATCCCAGGACCCCGGGACCATGACCCGAGCTGAAGGCGGCCGCTTCCCCTCCTGAGCACCCCCGGCGCCCCGGCAGCAGCACTTGAAACCAGCACACCATGCCCTCGTCCTGGAAGTGCTTGTCCCACATGCTGTCTCCGACACTGTACTCTCCGGCTCCCTCCACTCACTCTGCGCTCTCCTCACGAAAGCTTGGTTCTTCATCTTTCTCCTAACAAAACCGACAGTGCCCCAGGCCAGACCTTGGTCTCTTGACTTTTCCATCCTCACTCATTACACTGGTGAGCGCGGCCAGTGTCAGCACTTTAAATGCCATCCATATGATAAAGCTCCCAAATTTATTATTCAGGTCTGTTCTCTCCCTTACACGCCATACTGGACACTGACTGCCACACCGATGTTTCATGAACGTTTCAAAGTTAGCCTGTCCAAAACTGAGCTCCCAATCTAACGACCATCCCAATCTAACAACCTCAGCAAGCATGTGCTTCTAATCAATCAGAACAAAAATTTAAATGTCATCCCTGACTGGTCTCTATCACGTTCTACATCGGATTCCTTGGCAAATCTCATGCAGTCTGTTGTCATCACCAATATCGGACTGGCTCTGACCGCCTCTAACAACCATCGTTCTGGGCCCAGCCTCCAGCATTGCTTTATGAATTACTTAAATAGGTTCTGAGCCGACATTCTTACTTCTGCCCCCCTTCCGTCGATTCTTTTTGCAGCAACCAAGTGACACTGTTAAAATGTAAGTCATACCCATTCTGTTCAAAACCTTCTAATGACTTTCGATCCTCCTCGGGGTGAAAACCAAACTGCCTTCCCTAGCTCGGGGTCTTCCGCGATCTGGCCTCCAACTGTCTCTGACTTCATTTCGTACTCCTCCCTTCACTCCGTCCACTCGGGCCACACTGACCTTTTTTCCTCCTGTTTCTGGAATGTGACAGGTAAATTCCTGTCTTACAGCTTTTTAAGCTGTCCCTTTTGCTGGATACTCTTCCCTCAGAAAGCCATAGGACTTTATTTCTTAATTACTTTCAATCCTGATTCAGACGCCTCCTCAACAGAGCTTTGGCTGGCCACTCCATTCAATATTTTGAACTAACGCACACTACACCTCTAGCCTCCCTTAAAGCCATTCTGACCCTCTCTCTCTCTACCTACCTACCTACCCACCTAAAAATAGGGGAAAAAAACACTACTGGAGAAAGTTGATGGTCTTTTTAGAGTTACAGAAAGAAAAGAAAAAAAAGAAATAAGAAATAAGAAAGGTAGATCAAAGTGAAAAAACTGACGCTAACTTCTAGTATTAGGTTTATGACATTTAAAAAGATAAAACGCTGGGGCTTAGTCAGTTAAGCAACCAACTCTTGATTTCAGCTCAGGTTGTAATCTCATGTTCATGGGATGGAGTCCTGTGTGGAGCTACACGCTCACTGGGGAGTCTGCTTGGGATTCTCTCTCTCCCTCTCCGCCCCGGCCCCCATGCACATTCTCTCTCTCTTTAAATTAAAACAAAACAAAACAAATTAAAAAGATAAAACCTGAAGGATAACACCCTGTTTCATTATTATCCCACACCAGTAAGGACAGGAGAAAGGGGCAAGGGAAGTGAGATAAATGGGACCGGATCCCCAGGAGTCCCACGAAAAGGGCAGAGAACAGAAAAACAAACTGTGCTGGAGGACAGGGTGTGGGCGAGGCAGGGTATCACGGAAGTTCCAGGATAAGTGTACTTTGAGGCAGGTCTTAAAGGACAGATCAATAGGGATTCAATATTTTTTAAAAATCTCAAAAAAATGAAGACAAATTTCCTAGCTAGATTCTAGTTCACAGGCATACCCAATTCTTACAAAACCATATAACAAACCAAATACAATAAAAATGGTTGTCCTCCACTGATAAAAAATCAGAGTTGCTATGTTTTTAGTTTATAATTTAGTAGCATAATGGTACAAGTTCCTTTTTAAAGTAAATTATGACAGGGACGCCTGGGTGGCTCAGTTGGTTGAGCAGCTGCCTTCGGCTCAGGTCATGATCCCGGCGTCCTGGGATCGAGTCCCACGTCGGGCTCTTTGCCCTGCGGGGAGCCTGCCTCTCCCTCTGACTCTGCCTGCCACTCTGCCTATGCTCTCTCTCTCTCTGACAAATAAATAAAATCTTTAAAAAAATAAAAAAATAAAGTAAATTATGACAATACTGTTACTATACAAGAATATATACCTTATCTCTTGCAGTAAGAAATCGCGGATCATCTTGAAAAGCTTCTTTGACGAGTTTACTAAATCTATTAAATAATGTAAGTAACTGTTCAACGTATTTCTCAGAATCCTAAAAATAAAATGTTTGATACTCAATTGAGGTTTTTAAAAAAGAAAACACAAAAAAATGAGAATATAAACAAAATTTTAATAAAACACTGTAGCTCTAAAATTTGAGAAATTCTCTGAAAAATTCTTGATATTAAAAGACGTTCCAAATTACCGTTGTGTCATCAATTACTATTTTAAGTACCCAATCTCTCATTTAAGGAACAACGTGGACATACGTGCACCCCCGCCACCGGGGACACTCACGGTAGTAATAGTTTCAGCAGCTGCTACCATATCTGCCAGGCCGGCACTAACAATATGTTCCTCCAAGTCCTTCAACATTGGCTCTATCCCATTGGGAACTTTGTCCATCAGCGAAAACATCAAATGTAATTCTGAAACGATAGAACACACTCGAATCATCATCTCATCCATGAAAATACATTTTCTCTTTCATTTGTATCTTGAGTCTAGAATTCCTAGGATAGTAAAAGTCTGGAGAAATATTAGTTGGAAACTGAAAACCTTAGCAGTATTCTGTGGGTATGATTAGGAGTTTTTCCTACCAAGTACTGTAACTTACGGATTCACCTGCTCTGACAAAAGTTATTTTTAAAAGAAACTCTAATTAAAAGTGATCACTCACCATAAAACCTAACTCCTCTTAAAAGGTGAGTCATTTGACCTTCAACTCAATGGAATGTTTATTTATTTTTATTTTATTTTATTTTTTTCTTACATTTAAATTCAATTAATTAACATATAGTGTATTATTTGTTTCAGGGGCACAGGTCTGTGATCCATCAGCCTCACAGAACACCCGGAACTCATTACAACCTATACCTTCCCCAGAGTCCACCATCCAGTTACCCCAGGCCCCCACCCCACATCCCCTCCAGCAACCCTGTTTGTTTCCTAAGATTAAGAGTCTCTAATGGTTTGTCTCCCTCTCTGGTTTCACCTTGTTTCAGTTTTTCTTCTCTTCCCCTATGATCCTCTGCCTCGTATCTTAAATTCCCCATATCAATGAGATCATATGAGAATGGATTATTTTTAAACCTAAATAGTACAAAAGTTTACACAGAAGGGTAGTATATTTCATAAAGTAAATGCAGTATTAAATATACAGTACCACATCATTAAGTGGCAAAAAAAAAAAAAATTCCATCATCAGATTATTCCAAGTGATTATAAAAGCATATTAGAGATAATATAAAATTGTATTCATAAGGTATTTTTCAGTTTATAAAAGCACTTTCTCCTGTTATACCATGTAACTGACCTCCACAAATTCCACTGCACAGAAGCAGCTACCACTACATATCCTTCTGAAGGGAGACCCCATGGAGCCCAGCACGGATCTCTTTAGCCTGACATACACAGATTCTAAGATTTCATCTATGCCAATGAGCTTTTTACTAAAAACTACAAGTGTACGAACCTAACTGACCGAAATGCACACTTTAAATGCAACTAGAGACTAAACAGGACCTTGCACTCGTACACAGTGAAATCTGGAGAGGAATGCATCCGAGTTTTTACCATATTGGTTGTAATGTACTCGCAACCTCCCAAAATGTATCTTTATTAAGAAAACTTGTCAGTAATAAAAAAGCACACTTGCAGAAACCTTAAATTGTAACATATTTTAGGGAAGAGGGAGGGAGATCATTAACAAGGAATGTCCTATTACTTTCTAAAAATACTCGCCACAAAGTTTCACACAGAAGCCAAACACCTAGTTCTAGTCTTTCCCATATGTTTGTCCTTTTAATTAGTCTTTAAAAGCAAAGCCCTACATCTGAGAACAAACTGAACCCACTGCCATTTTCTACAAACAAATTTTGATACCTAAGGGTGGAATGTTTAAAACGTAAATTTATAACCTTCTTTGTAGTACTGCTGTGTTAAGTATTTTATCATTTTCTTTAAGCACAGTTTATTGTTACAAATATACCTATGTAGAAAAGGATGATCTAACAGCAGCTTATTAAAAGTAATCTGCTTCAAAGATACCCTCTTAAAAGATTATGAGAACTTTATGTGATGTTTTACCTACTTTCAGTTTCATTTCGCTTGATCATGCCTTGGCACTCTGCTAAGATAGTCTCCTTAAAGGATGTCACCAGGGCATTTACACAGCATTCCATGAGCTGAAATATATCAGAAATTGGTCAAGGCTATTATAAGCACAAACCTACTCCACCCCAGTTTGCTTTTTAAGCTCCATAAAAACCACACCGTTCAACAACAGCAAGAAAATGAAGCATAATGAACGCAGGCCTTACTTACCTTTACTGCAGGAGAACTGAAGGCGGGCACTCTATACTAGTTTACCACGGTATTTTTACCCCAAGAAAAAGGCCACAGAACTTAAGTTCTCTTTAGAAATTTACATGGATATCCCCAAGGAGGGGAGGAAAAAAAACTGAAAAATATACAAAACAAAATGAGGAAAAAAAAAAAAAACCCCAAAACTCGGATGAATTCTTTTCTGGAGAGAACATGTGTTAAAATCAGAGTCTAAAACTCTAAATACAGTCATCTAACAAACCATCACTGGATGCCTACTATGTGCAGGCAGCAGAGAAGTGGTCAGGAGACAAGACTAGGAGATAGCCCTTGCTTTGGAGGAGGAGCGCCATCTAATTAAGGGTAGGGAAGAAAGCAAACATAAACTAATATATACAACACAGTTAAGGGGCCACACACACACAAACACACTCACGCCCAACAAACAAAAAAAACACGCAGAGGACGACATACTTCTGGAGTAGTTAAAAAGCTCTCACCTACAAGACGAAATCTAAACTGAATCTTGAAAAATAATCACAAGCCCAAAATGGACTGAGTATTTTAGCAGTAAGAAGCAGCTGAATATGATAGGGAAGAGACAGAGGGCAGAAGAGAAAACTAGAAAGGTAGGCTGGACCCAGTTCATAAAGCAAAATCTATGGTTTGGTATTTTTGTTCCATAGGTAGGGTAGGGAACAAAGAATCAAAGGTTTTCCACAGAAGATAAATGCAATGAATGTCGGCTCCCCTAAGAGCAGGCTGGTCAACAAGGCAGCTGCATCCCTGGGGAACACGGGTCTGGGGTTCCGGCAATCCTCCACAGAACCCACCCCCGGCGCCCCTGCTCCCTCATGTCACAGAATTACTTACTCCTCTTGCAGGCATCAAGTAAAATGACCAGGCTGTGAGCACTCACGCACAGAACGCACACTAAGGCTGACATACATCTTCTGAAATAAAGATCATCTGTGTGTACTAAGGAAGGGAACTGTTTAAGTCTTGAAAGTTCTTTGTGAAAAGTTCTACTTGGAATGGACATAACGTTGATAATCAGTGAAACTAAATTTAGGTAATGGGGATTTATTATATTATTCTGCCTACTTTTTAAATATTTATAAATTTCTGTAACAAAAAGGTTTTTTTCAGGCCCCTTTTTCAGAACTATGCTAACAATTTTAAAACCCACGGATGTCCATTTCCTAAGAGAAACAATATACACAAGAAGTGGTTGAGAAATTTCTCTCTTGCCAAGGTGTTAAGGTCTGTCCCAACTCCCCGGTAACCTCCTGTCATAGCCGCTCTGGACCGTGCGCGAATGCACACTCCTGCCCAGAGCAGCGAGCCCAGACTCACGACAGGGGAATCTAACTACACAGAATGCAGGGGGAAGAGAGAGAGCGCAGAGTCAGAATGAGCCCCGAGCCTCTGTCCCTTCATCCCAGTTTCTCTTTCACTGAAAAGTCACAGCTATGTGACTGGGTAGTAGTCCAACTTCTGCAAATTCCAAAAATCTAGCATGTGTTTTGAACTGTTGTTCTGAAATATGTTAATGGCTGTAATCAGCTTTCCTTAACAACAGAAAAAAGCAGAGAGTCATACATAGTAACAGTGAATATTACTTTGTAGAACTTTTGTTTCTGATACATGCAAATAAGCAGAGTGTATACTAAACCACAAAATGAAATGGCTTTCTTATTGTGGGTTACAATGGGGATTAAAAGGAGAGGACAAGATAATTGAAGAACCTGGGGCACCTGGGTGGCTCAGTGAGTTAAAGCCTCTGCCTTCAGCTCGGGTCATGATCCCAGGGTCCTGGGATGGAGCCCCGAATGGGGCTCTCTGCTCAGCAGGGAGCCTGCTTCCTCCTCCTCTCTCTCTGCCTGCCTCCCTGCCTACTTGTGATCTCTGTGAAATAAATAAATAAAATCTTAAAAAAAAAAAAAAAAAGATAATTGAAGAACTGAGCAGAATCTAGTAAGTCTTAGATGACAGGAGCTAGGCAGTCTGCTGAGGCAGTTTCTGGTTTGATAGGTCTAACTATTAGAAAAGGAGGTATCTTTCAATGAACACTTAGTCTGTACCAAACGCTTTCCATACATGACCTTACACATGAGGAAACCAGCTCAGAACGGCTAAATAACTTGCAAATGTTACACAGTCAGTGTCCATGAGGTCAGGGAGGGGACTCCAAAGTCTGCAACTTCTGTTACTACAATGACAGAGCGAGTATATACTTAGCGATGGCTGCATGCTGAGAACTGAGTTAAGTGCTATAAGGAATAGAGAAGTAGAAAACATGGTTTAGGGGTGCCTGGCTGGCTCAGGGGTTAAGCCTCTGCCTTTGGCTCAGGTCATGATCTCAGGTTCCTGGGATCAAGCCCCTCATTGGGCTCTCTGCTCAGGGAGAGCCTGTTTCCCAGCATACTTGTGATCTCTTTCTCTCTGTCAAATAAATAAATAAAATCTAAAAAAAAAAGAAAACATGGCTTATACCTTCAATAATATTACAGTCCAGCTAGGGGCATGTAAGTACACATCTCAAAATCTATGTATAATTCCCATATAACAGAGGCGGACTGGAAGAAGTTCAACTCCCTAAAGGCAAAGGTATGGAAATACATGCCTCATTAGGACACTATGAATTTCACAAGGACCCAGACTATGTTCACTCACAGCTGTTGTGTTCATGGCCCCAGCCACAGCATGTGCCTGATACACAACACAACAAAGGAGACTATAATTTGCTACTAAATCCAGCAGCAGAAACAGTAGGTACAGTGGAAGCTCAGTAAGAGGAAACTGTCAGAAGCCTACAGAGCTTGCAGTGAGACCACAAGAGGGACTATAAAGATTCTGAAGAATTTACAGAGGAAAAGGAGAAAGTAAAACATTAAGAAAACAAGTAAAAAAAAATTCTTAAAAGTGAATCCAAGGAAAAAAAATGAATTGGAAGAAGTTTAAGAATGAGAAACTACTTATTGGAGTAGAATGACTCTTTCCAGATAGTATTAAGTTAGGAAAATAGGTTAGGGCCGAATTATGAAGAGTCTTGAACATCAGGTATAAGAAATAATGATACTATGGTTTCTGAGTAAGAATAATGAAAATGATGCTTATGAAAAATTAGCCTGAATTCACAAAAGAAGAAATATAAATGGTCCATAAGAATACAGATGTCTAGCCTCAATAATTTTTAAATGCACATAAAAAAAATTTTTTTATCTACGATAGTAGGAGATTGTTACAATTAATAGAGTGACAAAATCCAGATTAGCAAAGATAAACAGGCACATTGCTGATGGGAGTAAGAATTACTGCCTTTCTGAAGATTGGTTGGTATTATGTAGAGATTTGTAAAAGGTGCATACCCTTGGCTTCAGCAATTTCATTTCTGGTAAATTCCATTCCAAGAGAATGTCCCATGTGTACGTAAAAGTGTTAAGGAAGTAATATTCACAAGGAATAAACTACAGTAATAACAATAATGAAAATGCCCATTATTAGGGGATAGGTTAGGTGTATTTACTAAATATCTATAATAAAATACAGGCACTGAAAATAATGTTACAATACACTTCTGTGTCATATAGGGTAAAATATACAGAACGTCACACATTTCTTTGAAATAATAAAAGGAAGAAAAGAAGGAAAGGGAAGGGAAAAGAGAAAAGGAAAGGAAAGATAACAGGCAAGGAACAAGTGAACAGAACAAAACGATGACTGTGGCTAAAACCGGAGGCTGGCTATGGGGGCTGGGGTTCACTGGACTATTACCTCCAATTTTGTAAATATTTGAAAATTACTATAACCAGGCTTTTATTTTTTTAAATAAAGAGATTAATTAAGGCCTAAATCCTTAAGAGATGAAAAAGTCTTGAGAACTATCTCATGTGGGCAAAAAGAGGAAAGGGAGACTGCATGGTGGCTTTCCCCTTGCTACAAACGAGTCTTGTTTCAACAGGTCAGTTCTGTGAGGGCAGAGACCATGTTACTCTTTCATGTTTCTTTTCCACCATTTACCAAAACACTACACAGAGAGTCAACCCTACATATATACTTGTTATTTGAAAAATACGTCTCGAAGGAAAAGGGTAGTGATAAACCATCTCTCTCACCTTGTATTCCCTTTCTGTCTCCTTTGCTAGCTTCCGTGAAGAATAAAACTTTTTGCCACATGTCATCAAGTCCTGTATTTTGCCTGAGATGAGCACAACTTCTAAATCCATAGAAATCTCTCCCCAGAGGTCTGCAAGGTGAAACACTTTAACTATCAATGTGCTTGATGTTTTACCTTCCTCTATAGCAAAACTCTTCGAAGATGATGCCTGCCGTAAAGCACAGCAGGCACTCAGTACTTGCTCAGTGAACGGATGTGTAGGTCTGAAGGCGACAGGTGCGACAGGAAGGCTAACGGACGGCGCAGAGTCTTCTTTTTGCACAATTAATTCTACTTCACTGAAATTTATTACAAAGCAACAAGAATGGTTCTAATTTTCATTAGTTATTTAAATCTGTACAAGTAATAACTTGCTTTAGCTCAACTATAAAATAGCAGATGAACTAAAAATCATCCTAGGTTTCTCCTTTAAGACTTTATCATTATAAGATCTTTAACCATACAAAGATAACTGTAACGTAATTAAGAATTCAGTTTATTCTATGCGTGGCAGGTTATTCTCAAAATTAATTTCCCTTGGCCTTTCTGGCTTGGTTCAGATTTCTTTAGAAATGAAGGAACTAGGCGGTACTTTTCTTCATTTCTAAACTATTTACATAGGAACTATACAGAGCAATGAAAACTCGGACTTACTCACCTTGACTTTTTCGAAATCACCCTCAATATACTAAGATACTAAAAGTTAACAAATACATACTTTAAGGTTAATAATCTGTGACTTATGACCTTGCTGCTAATTCAGTTTTTTTTAATCAACGTTTTGCATGGACAGATAGTTCCTATCTGAGAATCAGCAACCTTCTCCAAACCCGAGCCCTAACAGTAAAAACTACATGCCAGGCGCAGTGTTTTATTAAACTCTGACAACACATGCGGGTGTCACCCCGTCTCACAGTTAAGGAAACAGGATTACAGAGGCTGAGCAACTCGCCGAAGCGCACACTGCTAGTCAAAAGGCTACAAAGGGATTCAAATCCTCATCTCATTCCACAAGTATGCCCCTGACCCCTAGAACACACTGACCCCCGTCAGCGCCGTGTCCCCAAGACAGGATGGAGACCTGCCACCATCAATCCATTCCCCATCCCACCACTCTACGGCACGAACAATCCATTTTATCTTACTGTCACTCTGAAGACCGGAACCAGATCTCCGGTGTTACGCCCAACTCACACAAGGCCTAGCATGTTTTAAGTGCATAATAAATACGAACTGAATGTCCTCAGGGAATGCCAAGGTATATAGGATAAACACCTAAAATACAAACAGCCACAGAAAAACTTTTAAAGGAGTGCCTGGGTGGCTCAGAGGGTTAAGCCTCTGCCTTCAGCTCAGGTCATGGTCTCAGGGTCCTGGGATGGAGCCCCACTTCGGGCTCTCTGCTCAGCAGGGAGCCTGCTTCCTCCTCTCTCTCTCTGCCTGCCTCTCTTTTTACTTGTGATCTCTCTCTGTGTCAAATAAATATATAACATCTTTAAAAAAAAAAAAAGAGGGGCGCCCGGGTAGCTCAGTGGGCTAAAGCCTCTGCCTTCAGCTCAGGTCATGATCTCAGGGTTCTGGAATCGAGCCCCGCATCGGGCTCTCTGCTCAGCGGGGAGCCTGCTTCCCCCTCTCTCTCTACCTGCCTCTCTGCCTACCTGTGATCTCTGTCAAATAAATAAATAAATAAATAAATAAGAAAGAAACAAAGAAAAACTTTTAAAAAGTTATTTTCGTTTAAGGTTTTTTCTCCCATTTTCTTACTAAGTTTCACCTTTTCCTGCCTGTCATGTGTCTTCAGCAAATAGCTCAAAGCCTCTCCGGGTTTGACACAGACACTGCCGCTCAAGTGTTGGACCAGCCAACGACAGCGGAGCTCATCAGAATCGTGTGCATCACTGGATGTGAGCAGGGCTACGTAGGTCTCCCAGGAGCAAAACTAGAACCGTGGGCGTCTGGGCTTCTTAGGCAGCACTTAGGCTCTGGGCTAAGTTTTGGACTGACTGACTTTTCAGGTTCTCCACTGAATAGCAAATAGCTCAAACACTCTAAGGGCTGTCCTCTGGAGAAGCCAAATTCTACGGTTTGGACACATATTTCAGACACATGCACGCTGCCACTGAAGCATGCACAAACACGTGGGCAAAGACACACACAGAAAGCGTGAGATCCAAGCGTGGGCCCTCAATTCGAGCTGGTTCAAGTAGAGCCAGGCTACGTAAAACCTTGGAGCCAGACTCTTAGCTTGGTTCAGATCACACACACTGAAGGACAGGATGGTGGCAACCATGGTCCCCACTCCAACAACAACAACCAAAACACTAAGAGCTGTTCAAGGTAGCAGAGCTAAGAGTAGAAAAACACACATGCAGAAAGCTCTCCCAACGTTCCAAGTTCCTAAACCCACACATCCTTCATTTCAGTCTTAGCCTTGAATTTTCTATGAAGGATTTTACACAAACTAACACATCTGCCTTTTTTTGTTTGAGATGGGTTCCTGCTCCCTGCCACCAAGAGTGCAGACGAACTAGGCATGTGTAAGGGCAATCCCGTGTTCAAAATCCTGTATCGAACTCTGCTCTCTTCTTTATTCACTGCCACAGTGCTTACCGTCATCCTCAGGAACTCAAGACCCAGAACTGGACTTCATTAGAAGCCAGCTTCACCGTGTCCCAGCAGACTGAGGCCAACCTCCCGCGGTCTCTGACCCTCAGTGTCTTTACCTATAAAGGAGAAACAATGACAGCATCTACCTACTAGTTCTCCCTCCGAAACGCGTCCTGAATCCTTCCACTTCTATATTTATCTCCACCTCTCACCTCGATTATAGTTTAGAATCCAAATACCCCA